>NC_059296.1:592500-595000 GCF_017591435.1 Portunus trituberculatus
AGAGAGAATATATGAAGTGAGTGATTTTCCTTCGTTTTCTGTGACCGTTTTCTTTGATGTGTCTTGCTAAGTTATTGTTTTTTTTTTTACGTGTATGTTTATTGTGTGTGTTTTGAATGATTTGTCTGTTTGTGTGTGCGTGGTTGTGTGACTCTCTCTCTCTCTCTCTCTCTCTCTCTCTCTCTCTCTCTCTCTCTCTCTCTCTCTCTCTCTCTCTCTCTCTCTCTCTCTCTCTCTCTCTCTCTCTCTCTCTCTCTCTCTCTCTCTTTCTCTGCCCACCATGTCATCAAGCATCGTCATTGTTCGTCTTTTTCCGTTTCAAGGAGTCGCATGGGACCTCTTACTTTCCTCCTCCTCCTCCTCCTCCTCCTCCTCCTCCTCCTCCTCCTCCTCCTCCTCCTCCTCCTCCTCCTCGCCACCGTGTTTCTGCAACCATTTACTGTCTTTATCCTCCTCCTTCTCCTCCTCCTCCTCCTCCTCGCCACCGTGTTTCTGCAACCATTTACTGTCTTTATCCTCCTCCTCCTCCTCCTCCTCCTCCTCCTCCTCCTCCTCTTCTTCTTCATTTCTTCTTCTTCTTCTTCTTCCTCTTCTTCTTCTTCTTCTTCTTCTTCTTCTTCTTCTTCTTCTTCTTCTTCTTCTTCTTCTTCTTCTTCTTCTTCTTCTTCCTCTTTCTTTATGCGTTGCCAAGTATCATTTTCATCTTTATGTTCTCGATGTATTAGTGTTCTCCTCCTCCTCCTCCTTCTCCTCCTCCTCCTCCTCCTCCTCCTCCACCAACTCCTCCTCCTCCTCCTTCTTCTCCATTTTCTTTCCTTACCTTCCTATCTATCACTCTCTCTCTCTCTCTCTCTCTCTCTCTCTCTCTCTCTCTCTCTCTCTCTCTCTCTCTCTCTCTCTCTCTCTATTGGTAGGAAAAAATACACGAACGTGAGAATCGGGAGAGAAATAAGAGGAGAAGGAAGGAGGGAAGGAAGGAAGGAAGGAAGGAAGGAAGGAAGGAAGGAAAGGAGGGAAGGAAGGAAGGAAGAATCAGAAAAAAGGAAAAAAAAAAGATAGACGTGAAAGAAATACAGATGAGAAAGGAGTGAAGGAAAAGAAAAAGAAAAAAAAGTAAGGAAAGGAAGGGTTGATGAGAGAGGAATAAGAATGTGAGAGAATGAAGGAAGGGGAGAAGAAGAAAGAGAGAGAGAGAGAGAGAGAGAGAGAGAGAGAGAGAGATTGAAGAAACTTTAAGTAATTGAGGAAGAGCAGAGAAAGAAGGAGAGAGAGAAGAGAGAGAGAGAGAGAGAGAGAGAGAGAGAGAGAGAGAGAGAGAGAGAGAGAGAGAGAGAGAGAGAGAGAGAGAGAGAGAGAGAGAGAGAGAGAGAGAGAGAGAGAGAGAGAGAGAGAGAGAGAGAGAGAGAGAGAGAGACTGAAGCGATCACGGAAGAGGAAAGAAAAGAACTGAGGTAGGGAGGGAGAGAGGGAGAGAGAGAGAGAAAAGACTGTGGTGGTAGTGGTGGTGTTGGTGAGGAGAAAACACAAGAAAGAAGAGAAAGAGAAAGAGAGAGGGAGGCGGAGGGGGCGGTAGAGAGAGAGAGAGAGAGAGAGAGGCGGTAGATACTGGTGGGGAAATGGAAAATCACTGATCTGTTGGGGAGAGACGCATTGGAGAGCTGGAGTTTGAGAGAGAGCTGGGCAGGGTTGGTTAGGGCTAGACAGGGGTGGGGAGAGAAGGGAAGACTGGCGGTAGTTTGACAGGGGTTATGGAGGGATGGGCAGGGTTGAAAAGGGGGTTAGAAGTGAGGAAAGAGAGACATAGGAGGAGATGGACAGGGGTTGGTAGGGGAAGACACTTGGGTTGGGATAGAAAGGGTTTGGAAGGGATGGGAGGACTGTGGGAGGTGGGTTGGGGTTATGGAGGGATGGGTAGGGTTGGGAAGGGTTGGGATGGGCTTGGGTGGGGAGGGAAGGGCTGTCTTTTCTCTCCCAGCCGTCCCATGGTGAATTGACGGCCCACCAACAGATATTCATTGAGAAACAGACAAAATATCGGTCCTGTCCATTGTCCTTTTTTATTCCTCCTCCTTCTTCTCCTCCTTCTCCTTCTCCTGCTCCTCCTTCTCCTTCTCCTCCTCCTCCTCCTTCTCCTGCTCCCCCTCCTCCTTCCCTTCCTCCTCCTCTTCCTCATCTTGGTGTTGTTTCTGTGAATTTTCTTCCTCTCGCAATTATCTCTACTCTCTCTCTGTCTCTCTCTCTCTCTCTCTCTCTCTCTCTCGCAGTTTCCATACTCCTTTTATTCTTCCTCCTCCTTACGCCCCTCTTCTCTCCAGTCTCCATTTTTCTCTCCACTTCTCCTTGCCTCTTTCCCTCCTTCATTTCCCGTCTTTTCTTTCCCCCTCCCTTCATTTTCTCCTGATCCATAATTCTCCCCTTTTTTTCAATCCCTCCCTGCCTTCTTCCTCCTCCTCCTCCTCCTCCTCCTTTTCCTCCTCCTGAGTTATTCCTTCCGGTAACA
>NC_059296.1:597500-647500 GCF_017591435.1 Portunus trituberculatus
TTCACTTTACGTCTTCCTTCCTTCTTTTCTATAGTTCCTTCTTTATTTTTTCTATCTTTCATATAGTTCCTTCATTCCCTTCATCTCGATCTTTCCTCTTTCTTTCTTTATTCAATGGTCCCAGTTCCTCTATTTATCTTTATATCACTTTCACGTTTCTCTTTCCTCTCGTCTTTCTATTTCCAGTCCTTCGTCTTCTCCTGACAAACGTATATTCCTCCTTCGTGTCATTCCTTCATCTCGTATCCTTTTTTTTCTTTTCCTTTCCCAATCTGCTGTTGTCTTCTATTTATATATCTCTTTCTGTCATCTCATTTTTCTCTCCTCTCGTCTCGTGCGTTCCTCTTCTTTATCTTCTCCAATTTGCTCCCTCCTTTTTTTTTCTTTCTTTCCTTCCTTCCATCCTTCCGTTATTCCCTCGTTCTTCCCTTCCTTCTCCCTCTTTATTTCCTTTTTCTCTCACCTCCATCTCCCGTGTGTTCCTTTCTTTCATTTCTCCCCTCTCCTCTCCTCTCGTGTTTCCTTCCCTTTTCTTTTTTTCTTTACCATCTTTCCTGTCGTTTATCTTCCTCCATTTTTTCCCCTTTCTGTGTTTTATCCCTATGCCCTTCCTCGTGTTCATTTGGGTCTCTTCTTGTCCTCCATCCCTTCCCAGATCCATCTATACCTGATCCCTGCCTTGTCTGTACCTACCTTCCTGCGTTTCTGCCTTCCTGTCTTCTTGCCTTTCTGCTTTCCTGTCTTCCTCCCTTCCTGCCTTCCCAGCTGCATCCTCCGTCGTCCCTGGTCTTGCCCTTTAAGCCATCCATGACCTGGCTAACTCAGACGATCGTAGGAGGGACGAGAAAGACAATGAGACCAAGAACAGACGGTGAATGGAAGGTAGCGGGGCACTTCTCTGGAATACAATGTAATAGAGAGTGTTTTTTTTTTTTTCCTTTCGTGGTCTTTCTTCACGTCTCTTCTCGTGGTGGTTGTGGTCGATAAGGTGTTCTAGGGAGTGTTAGGGTTAGTGTGTGGTGTAAAGGGGTTTTTGGTGTAGGTATTAAAGAGTGCTGGGGTTAAGTTACTGGTGGTGTTGTAAGGGGAAATGTGTGTGTGAGGTGTAAGTGTTCTCTCAGACGCGCTCACACATACGCGCGCACGGATGTCTGTGTGTTTATCTTATTTTATTGATATGTGGGGAAAAAGAAGAGGATGGAGAAGAATTCGGTGTGAAATTTGAGATTATGAACAAACACACAGTTCATTTTTCATTTCCTCTATTCCTCCCTTCCTGTTTTTCGCTCTATATATTAACATTATTTTTCCTTTAGTCACACACACACACACACACACACACACACACACACACACACACACACACACACACACACACACACACACACACACACACACACACACACACACACACACACACACACACACACACACACACACACACACACACACACACACACAGGAGTAAACGGGAAAAGTTAGCAGGGAAGAGCGGGAGTGCACGCACATGACCTAATTAACTGCCTGTCGTAAGATCTTCCTAAAGCGCCTTATAGAAAAGTCTTCCAAGGATGTGAGAAAAATCTTAATATGAGATCTCACACACACACACACACACACACACACACACACACACACACACACACACACACTCACTCACGCGCGTAGTTTAACAAGGCAGAACACTTTGGCCGCCTGACACCACCTCGACTCATTGCTTCCTGTCGGGGTCAATCTGTTGTGCTGGGAATCAATGGTGTGTCTTTGATCCCCGCGAGCTGGACGCTTCCGACCCTCATCCCAGAGCACCCTTCAGTGGCTCGAGGGCTGGTGAATATGAGGGTATCATTTTCAGAGTATCACGTGTATATTTCCGCGTCTCTCTGTCTCTCTCTCTCTCTCTCTCTCTCTCTCTCTCTCTCTCTCTCTCTCTCTCTCTCTCTCTCTCTCTCTCTCTCTCTCTCTCTCTCTCTCTCTCTCTCTCTCTCTCTCTCTCTCTCTCTCTCTCTCTCTCTCTCTCTCTCTGTGTGTGTGTGTGTGTGTGTGTGTGTGTGTGATGGTGACCTTGTGAAGAGCTATCATGGTGGAAGGAAGTGGAAATGTGATGCATTAAAGCTGCGATATTTTTAAAGGCAGTGGAGATAAGTGCGACCTTCTTGAAGGCACTGATTGACTGACTGATTGACTGAACCTAAGGAAATCGAGAGAGCTTACGTAAGAAGACAATAGGCCTGAACGTGGCAGTTTCTCTATTAAGTTTTTTTTATGTAAGAGAGAACTGCCCAAAGAAAAAAAAAAGAAAAAATGCCCACCAGCTATGCCTATCTTCATCCATTTTTCCTTCCTTGTCTATCTTACCTACTGACTGACTAACCTGAGAATCAATGCGTGAAGTCTTCATAAATCACCTACAAGAAAGTCAGCTATGAAAAAGAAGACCTGTTAACCATTTTCACTCCAGCTTAACCCCTTCAGTACCATGACGCGTTTTTTATATTCATTCTGGTTACTATTTGGTGATCTTATACAGCTTCAAAAACTTGTATGGGAATTTGAATAGTGAAGACTCTGGGCAATAATCTTCTGACCTTCATAGACTCTTTCTAATGTTAAATAAAATGGCCTAATCACACCCAAAACTCAGGGTAGAAATGAGTCCCAGTACTGAAGGAGTTAAAAATTGGATGTGGCAGCAAAACAAGTGAATATGTCCCTCAGTGATTGGTGATTAAGGAAAATTGCACCAGGGGGCGGTTAAAGGGTTAAGGGGGAGAATATTTTGTCGGTATTGCGCTTCACTTGTTTCCCCGAAGTGCTTCTGTCCGCCCCCCCGCCCGCCCCGCCAGCCGTCCCCAAGCCACCCCTTCACTCCCGTCACTTCACTCCCACTTATAGAGCGCAGTACATGTTCCTTGTGTTCCTGGGACGTCCGGTGGGAAATGTAGCGGTTTTATGTTCGGCCTGACCTGGCTTGACCTAATGACCTGACCTCCAAGACCCCGACATAACGAAACTGTGGAAAATGTGGTTTGTTTTATTTTTCATTTTTATCTTTTTGTTTTATGTTCGAAGCGTTGTAAGGTGTGTGTGTGTGTGTGTGTGTGTGTGTGTGTGTGTGTGTGTGTGTGTGTGTGTGTGTGTGTGTGTGTGTCATAACTTCTTGCGACCTATAACGAGGTCACTCGTTTACTAAACTACATGTATAGAAGCTACATACTTAGTAGGAGGTAAGGATAGAACAGATGAAGCTCCTCCTCACCCACCACTCCCTCCGGCGTCACCCGGCAAGAAATAAGACGAAAAATACACCCCGATTGCTGAGAAGGACAATCGGGGAAATTTACACAGGAAAGATGGGAAAAAAAGAGAGGACTAATGTAACTACTACTATCGCTAAGAAAAGAGATATCTAGTGTAACTACTACTATACTAATGAAAAAAAAAAAAAAAATTATCGGAAACCATTTTCTTTATAAAACTTGTCTAATTTACTTTTGAACGTAGCTACCGTGTTAACTTGGACGACGGACGCTGGCAGCTTGTTCCAGTGTTCAACTATTCTTACGTTAAAAAAGTTTCTTCGCAAATCAGTATTAAATCGCTGTCCTTTAAGCTTCAAGCCGTTATTTCTCGTTACTGATTGCAAAAGCTCAAAAAGATTTTCATAGTCGATCTTATCTATATTTTTAAGTATTTTAAACGTTTGAATGAGGTCACCTCGCGAGATGCGACGATCTCTGAGGAGAACATGTCTAGTCTTTTGAGACGTTCTTCATATGACAGGCCACGTATTCCGGGGATTAGTTTCGTTGCTCGTCTTTGAACGGTCTCTAATTTATTAATGTCTTTTTGATAACATGGAGACCAGAACTGAACCGCGTATTCCAATGCGGTCTCACTAATGATGTATAAAGACGCGTTATGACTTCAGGTGTTTTATAATCAAAATTACGTGCGATAAATCCTAAAACAGTGTTAGCTTTACGACTAGCGGCCGAACACTGTGCTGCACATTTTAAGTCATTTGTTATGAGTACTCCTAGGTCCTTTTCTTCAGTGACTTTAATTAAGTTACGTCCATGTAACTTGTAATTAGAGCAGGCGTCCAACATGTAACACTGCACGACCTTTGCATCAACAGACAGCGCCGCACCTCACCACCACCACCACCACCACTCTTGCCCTAAACACAACCTCAACACTCTCTCTCTCTCTCTCTCTCTCTCTCTCTCTCTCTCTCTCTCTCTCTCTCTCTCTCTCTCTCTCTCTCTCTCTCTCTCTCTCTCCTCAATTTCATTGCTCACCAGCTTGCCACCCCATCTCCCCAACCTCATCACCACCTGCCCCCCTCCCCTGCAAACACGCACGCACAACACACACACACACACACACACACACACACACACACACACACACACACACACACACACACACACACACACACACACACACACACACACACACACACACACACACCACACCTGAACCACACCTCAGCTCACTTCATTACTCTCTCTCTCTCTCTCTCTCTCTCTCTCTCTCTCTCTCTCTCTCTCTCTCTCTCTCTCTCTCGGTCACCACTCACAGAACTACGTAATTCTTGCCTCGTTTTCTCTTCTCTTATCCCAAACTGACTCACCACACAGCTGCCACAACCACCACCACCACCACTGCCACCACCAAGCTGTCAGGCGGCTCTCTCTCCAGGGTTGCTGGGAAGGCTGACCGTGTAGAAGGAGTAACAGGGGGAGGAGCAAGGAGGGAGGAGTGTGTTTAGGATAGCGGGGGTACATAAAGGTGATGGAGAAGGCGTGAAGGTGACGGAGGGAGTGTTTGTGGCGAGGGAGGGAGTATATATGGTAATGGCTGACGAGGGAGTGCTTACGGAGGGGGAAGGGAGAGACGGGCAGGTGGAAATGGGTGTAATTGAATGGGGGAATTGTAGGGACAGGGAAGGAGCGTGGAAGTGTGTGATGGAGTCGTAAGAATGAAAGGAAGGAGATGATGGGAGGTGGAGGGTGGGAAATGAGTACTCGGTAAAAGAAGAGGGGGAGTAGAAATAGGAGAAAATTAAGAAGAAAGTTGAGAATAAAAAGGAAAAGGCAGAAGAGAAAATGAAGGACAAAGGAAGAAGAAAGATATGAGGCAGGAAGCTGAGAAGAAGTGGTATTAGGAGAAAATGAAGGAGGTATTTGGGAGTAAGGAAGAAAGGAAGGAAGGAATATAGAGAAAGTACTTATAACTTTGGAGAAAATTAATGAATGAAGGAAAGGAGAGATTAGATATTGCAAGAAAAACGCATAAAAGAGTACAAGATTGATAGAAATAGAAGAAAATGAAGGAGGAAGTTGAAAATAAGGAAAAGGAAAAAAAATAACTTAAAATATTTTCCAAACCTCATATGACCAAGTACTGTTAGTTTAAAAAAGAGAAAGTAAGAAAAGATGCAGTTATATCAAATATGTAACTACGTAATAATGTCTAACACACATAACAGTAAGACAAAAAAAAAAAAAAACATAATAAAAATCCCTTAGTGAAAATCAAGAAAAAAAAAATCAAACTTGATCACTTAAAAAAAAAAAAAAGCATAAACTTACTGAAATCTCCCACTTACAACCAAAACAAAAGAAAACCACACACACACACACACACACACACACACACACACACACACACACACACACACACACACACACACACACAAACTCACCGAACTAAGGCTACAGTGTTGAGATGGTTCACCTCATACACCAAGTTCCTCACCACACAGGTAATTACAACATTCACCTTACCATGGTTTACCTTCCCCAGCAGACTTTCCTGGGTACTCCTTGATCGACCCACCGTGTAGTAAGAGATGGTGTGCTCCGGGCTAGTCTGTGCCCCGCCACCGCCGTCTCATTAGGGCGTTTGAACTGCTGTGGGAAGAGGTGAGGGAGGACTACAGTGCTGGGGAGGAAATAAAGGAGAAGGAGGAAAGGGGGAGAAAGGAGGAAAGGAAGGAAAGGAGAAAGGAGGGAGGGGGAAGAGGAATAGGAGAGAGAGGAGGGGTGGTAGAGAGAGAGAGCAAAAAAATTAAAAGACAATCAAACAAAAAAGAAATTAACAAGAAAAAGAGGAAATAGGAAAAGGACTAAACAGAGAAGAGAAAGAAACGGTAGGAAAGCAAAAAGGCGATAAAATATAGTAATGAAAACCAGAAGAAAACGAAGAAAAAGAAAAAAAGAAGAAAATAACGAAGAAGAAAAAGAAAAAGATCCTTCAATACTTAAAAAAAAAAAAACTGAAAGAAAACGGACACTAGAAAACGAAACAGAAAACGGAAATAAAGGTCATATTATTTTGAACCAAGGGAGTGGCAGGGTTGATGAAGCCACAGCCAAGGACAGGGAGCTTTCAATACCACGGGGCAGAGTAGATTGGCAGAGGCAAGCCGCGGGAGTTAGTGGCTCAAATAATGATCGTGCCCAGGTCCGGATCCGGTTATGGGCCGTATAACCCTCGTGGAGCGGACGCGCGCGGCTTTACAAGGAATTTATGGTGGCCGTAATGCTGCATATAAATAAATGACTCGCGCAGAGGTGCAATGCGAGGGGGAGTGGGGGGGGAGGGAGCTGATTTTGCTTGATGCTTCCTCCTCCTCCTCCTCCTCCTCCTCTTCTTCTTCTTCTTCTTCTTCTTCTTCTTCTTCTTCTTCTTCTTCTTCTTCTTCTTCTTCTCTTGCTCTTGTTCTTGTTCTTGTTTTTTTTTTTGGTGTTGTTGTTGTTTTCTTCTTCTTCTTCTTCTTCTTATTATTATTATTATTATTATTATTATTATTCTTCTTATTATTATTATTATTATTATTATTATTATTATTATTATTATTATTATCATTCTCCTTCTTCTTCTTTTCTTCCTCCCTCTTCTTCTTTTGCTCCTCCTCCTCCTCCTCCTCCTCCTCCTCCTCCTCCTCCTCCTCCTCCTCCTGCTGTTGCGTCTTCTCCATGTCCATCTGCTGTGTCTCCTGTTTTCTTTCTGCTGTGATTTGTTACTGTTACATCCTCCTGTTTTGATTTCCTGCTGCTGTGCCTTCTTTCTGCTGTGTCTTCTGCTGTGTCCACCTGTGCTGTGCCTCCTATTGGTCCTACTTCTGTTCGTCTTCCTGCTGTGGTTTCCTCCTGCTGTGTTTTCTGATATCTGCTGCTGTGTCCCCTTCTGTTCCTGATGGTGATGATGCTCTCTCTCTCTCTCTCTCTCTCTCTCTCTCTCTCTCTCTCTCTCTTTATTATTATTATATTTTATTTATACAATGACGTGATAATTGGTATGGAAGAGGCGCGTTATTTTAGCTACTTAAAAATAATAAACACTATATACATATTTTGTAATACATAATGATATTTGCTAGTGTCTCTGTCCCTCACTACACAATGATGGAAAGTGTCTCTGTCACTCACATGGAATACAAGACATACATATACGTGTCACTGTCACTTTCTATATATCATTCTCAATTCGAGTGTCACGACCGCTCACTTAAAATTATACCACTCTCTCTCTCTCTCTCTCTCTCTCTATTGATTGATGTTTTGTTATTGTTGTTGTTATTATTATCATCTGATTTTCATTTTCATCTTTTATCTTCCTCTTCTCCGTCTATCACTTTCTTTATCGGCCTTTTTATTTTATTTTATTTTCTTTTTCTTTTTTCTTGTTCTGTCATTTTCTCTTCATCTTTATCTGTTTTATCTCTTTTTTTTCTCTCTTTCTTCCTCTCTCTCTCTCTCTCTCTCTCTCTCTCTCTCTCTCTCTCTCTCTCTCTCTCTCTCTCTCTCTCTCTCTCTCAGATCTCCTCTCTCTGCTTTCTCATTCTCCTTCTCTCTCCTTCCTTTCCTTTCCTCTCCAGATCTTTTCCTCTCCTGCTTTCTCATTATACTTTCCACTCTACTCTACTTTCCTCCTCCTCCTCCTCGTCCTCTCCTCCTCGTCCTCCTCCTCCTCCTCCTCCTCCTCCTCCTCCTCCTCCCGCCTTACGCAGCGCCGAACCAGACACCAGCAAAGTTTGGGGAAATTTTTTATGAATTTGACAATTAGAATTTAAGTTTTTTCTTTGGTGTAAATTTAGTGTAGCCAGTTTTTCTTTTTCTTTTTCCTTGTTTTTTTTGTTGTTTTTTTGCGAGGTAGTTTCTCCTTTCCTTTCTTTTTTTTTTTCTTTCCTACTTTGTGTCCTTGTTTGATCCTGTTTTGTTTTTTTTTTCTATCAATTTGTGTCTTGTTTCTTGTTTTTCTCTCTCTCTCTCTTTTTTTATTGCTGTCTTTATTTCTCCTCCATGTCCTTTCTCTCTCTCTCTCTCTCTCTCTCTCTCTCTCTCTCTCTCTCTCTCTCTCTCTCTCTCTCTCTCTCTCTCTCTCTCTCTCTCTCTCTCTCTCTCTCTCTCTCTCCCCCTGGCAAGCTGATGACAGCGCTGAGGTCGACACAAGTTAATATGATTTTCAGATTCTTTTTGTATCCGCGTTCGGTAATTTGATTAAGGAAGAGAGGAGCAATTTTCAGAATGAGGAAATCTAATTAAATTAATGAGTGTTTTTAAACTATGCACGTACTCCCACTTATAGAGGTTGTGTGAGAGAGAGAGAGAGAGAGAGAGGAGAATATCAAGTTTGAAGTTGTAGGTTCCATTTTGATGTGCTAGAGTTTGTCAAGTGAAGTAGTGGAGAGACGAGACTTAAGGAGAACTTACTCAACTACACTGTATCACTGTTCTCCTCCTCCTCCTCCTCCTCCTCCTCCTCCTCCTCCTCCTCCTCCTCCTCTTCTTCCTCCTCCTCTGTTGCTGTTTGAATTTCCTTTGTATTCCTTTGTATTCCTCCTCCTCCTCCTCCTCCTCCTCTGCCTCTTTTCTTCTCTTCATATCTTTTTACGACTTTTTAGTTTTCATCCTTGACTCTCTCTCTCTCTCTCTCTCTCTCTCTCTCTCTCTCTCTCTCTCTCTCTCTCTGAAGTGGTTTCTTTATTTGTAAGTTGCTTGTCACTTTTTTTTAATTTTTTGCTTTTCGTCTGTTTATTTTGTGTTTTTTAGTTGTTTTTTTCTTTCCTCATTTTCTCTTGACCTTATTTCTTGTTCTTTTTTTGTCGTTCCTTTCTTCTTCTTCTTCTTCTTCTTCTTCTTCTTCTTCTTCTTCTTCTTCTTCTTCTTCTTCTTCTTCTTCTTCTTCTTCTTCTTCTTCTTCTTCTTCTTCTTCTTCTTCTTCTTCTTCTTCTTCTTCTTCTTCTTCTTCTTCTTCTTCTTCTTCTTCTTCTTCTTCTTCTTCTTCTTCTTTCTTTTCTTTCTCGTTGTTTGTTTGCATGTTTTCATCTCTTTCAATTGTTTGGTCTTTTGTTAATTCGTTGTTATTGTTGTTATTGTTATTTATCTTCCTCCTCCTCCTCCTCCTCCTTCTCCTCCTCCTCTTTTTCCTCTTCCTCTTTCTCCTCTTCCTCCTCTTCCTCCTCTTCTTCCTCTTTCTCTTCCTCTTCTTCCTCTTCCTCTTCCTCTTCCTCTTCCTCTTCCTCTTCCTCTTCCTCTTCCTCTTCCTCCTCCTCCTCCTCCTCCTCCTCCCTCCTCCTCCTCCTCCTCCTCCTCCTCCTCCTCCTCCTCCTCTTCCTGTATAAGTGTTGCTCTTCGTCTTCTCGTTAATTCAATTTACGACGTGATTCGGGTGCAACTCCTCCTCCTCCTCCTCCCCCTCCTCCTCCTTCTCTTCCTCCTCCTCCTTCTCCTCCTCCTCCTCCTCTTCTTCCTCCTCCTCCTCCTCCTTTCACCTCTCCCCACTCACTCCTCCCCACTCACTCATCCGCTCACTCACTTTATTCCTCTGCTAGACCCCTTCAGTCTCCTCTCTCTCTCTCTCTCTCTCTCTCTCTCTCTCTCTCTCTCTCTCTACTCCACTTCTTCCTATCTCGTTGGCACTCCTTCCTTCCCTCTTACACTCCTCCTCTTCCTCCTCTTCCTTCTTCTTCTTCTCCTCCTCCTCCTCCTCCTCCTCCTCCTCCTCCTCCTCTTCTCAAGTATGTGTAAGGATGACTGCTCTGGTAAAGTGAGTGGAGGGAGAGGGGAGGGGAGAGGGGAGATATATCTCCTTCGTCAGTAGAGGAGGGCCTTTCTCTCCATTCCCCTCCACACCCTCTTAACCACGCACTCTCTGTTTTCCATCCCTCCCTCTCCCTCTCCCTCTCTCCCTCTCTCCTCTCACCAGACCTGTCACTCCCATTGCCTTGAGGTATAAGTTCATTCGTTTATCTGTCTTAGCTGGCGATGTGTGTGTGTGTGTGTGTGTGTGTGTGTGTGTGTGTGTGTGTGTGTGTGTGTGTGTGTGTGTGTGTGTGTGTGCGTCAGCCAGTCTATTTGTTTCCCTTACATGTGTGACCTTCTGTTTTGTTTTATGTCTGCGGTGGTGCAGAGACAAAACCTTTCCTGAACTGAGGTCGAGAAATAAAAGTTTTGGAGTTCAAGGTGAAAAGAAAAGAAACACTATTCGATGTGCAAGTGAGACGTACATTTCACTTCAATTTACCTTTTTTTCATGTTTGCTGCGTACAGAGATCATCTGCTACTCATACAGCAGCCAAACAAGTGTCCCATGCATTGCTGAGTGTGTGTATAGGGAGCCAGATAAGTACAGTCAGCAAGAATGTTATAGAACCGTATTCTAAAACACCTCTGCGTCCCATCACTACTTTCATAAGGCCTCTAATTCAAGTTAAGTGTGTTTTACGTGTGTTTTGCTATGGTTCTGGTGACTGATTAACAGGATTTACACATATACGTCTTCCCCACATTATTACTATCATAAGGCTCCAGTGGAAGTTATGATATTTTTAAAGGTGTTTTCTAATATTCTAGTGACAGATTAACAGAATTGTTGTATACATATATGCGCCACTACTATCATAAGGCTCTGATTAAAGTTATACTCATCCTGAGGGTGTTGTTCTAGTTCTACTGACAGATTAACAAGATTTATACATACATATATACACCACTACTATTATGAAGCCCAGATTGAAATTATAGTCTTTTTAAGCGTGTTTTTATGGTTTTAGTGACATATTATGAGGAGTTACACATTATTAACAGGAGAAACGTTTTTTTGAGAAAGGTGTTAGTCATCTCTGTGGCCTTGAGAAGAGTGGTGATGAGAGAACAGAGTGTTTCTGTGTACGTGTCATAATCTGAAATGTTGGCTAAGCATTCTGGTACATGCAGTTTCCTTATACAGTAACATCACGAGATGGATGCGTGTTTGACTCACTCCAGCTTCGATATTCTTTATAGAGAACAATGTACCAAAGACTGTTACTTCCTTCCCTTTCTTCCACATAAGTCCAAACCTTCGTCATATAAAAGGCCGAAAAAAAATAGTAAAAGAAATAAAAAGAAGCTGGATAATGTGTATAGGAAAGGTAGTGTGTGCCAAGTCTCTCTCTCTCTCTCTCTCTCTCTCTCTCTCTCTCTCTCTCTCTCTCTCTCTCTCTCTCTCCACTGAACCACTCATGTCATAAAGATAAAAAAAAAAAAAAAATAAAACACACACACACACACACACACACACACACACACACACACACACACACACACACACACACACACACACACACACACACACAGGCTTAAGGGAGCATAGAGCATAGAGGCATCAGGTCTAGCAAGGCATTGAGTGACCAATACAATAACGATACAAGTTGGGCGGTGAAGTAACACGGCGGGCGAGATGGCTGAGAGTGAGCCGAGATACAGAGGCGATGGGAGGAGGTGGAGGGGAGAGGGGAGAGGAGGATGTGACGGGAGCGGGGAGAGGTGAGAGGTGAACATTGAGACAGTTTGGCTCCTGTATTGAGAAGTTGTGGGTTATGGTGTCAGAGAGAGAGAGAGAGAGAGAGAGAGAGAGAGAGAGAGAGAGGGGAAGGGATGGAGGACCGTGTGTATACGTAAGAGTCATCGTCATCCAATTTTGTTTTGAGTGAACGTATCTACATGCTCTCTCTCTCTCTCTCTCTCTCTCTCTCTCTCTCTCTCTCTCTCTCTCTCTCTCTCTCTCTCTCTCTCTCTCTCTCTCTCTCTCTCTCTCTCTCTCTCTCTCTCTCTTCTCCATCTCATCTTCTCTTCATCAAATTCTTTTCCACGCCTCCCTCCTCCCTCCCTCCCCTCTCCCGGCCGTCCCATGATAGCGCACACCTTCCTTATCAGCAAAATTACGAGGAATCGGTCCGCACGCCTCGCTTCTCCTCACGTCCCTTCCCCTCTCCCCCCCCCCTCTCTTTCCCCTTTTCCCCTCCCAATCCCTTCCCTGCTCCCTTTCCTCCCCATCCTCCCTAACCAACCTCATGCGTCTCCTGTCATCCTGTAATAATTATTGCTCTCACACTCACACACACACACACACACACACACACACACACACACACACACACACACACACACACACACGCACGGACACTTATCACGACATCGTTTTTAAATCACCATCATCGTCACAGTCGTTATCATTTTGGGTATAATTATTGTTGTCGTTCTCCTCGTTAATTACCAGCTTGATTTTTCTGTTTTATTTTATGTGATTTTTTTTTTTTTTTTTTTTTTTTTGCGGTGGGCGTTTATTTTTTTTTTTTGTGTGTGTATTGTTGGTGGAAGAGTGTGATGTGTGTGTGTCTATGTGTAGTGTATGTGTGTGTGTGTGTGTGTGTGTGTGTGTGTGTGTGTGTGTGTCCTTTCCCTGGTCGTGTCAGTCCTCATTCACTTTACTAATGATCGGGAAGTGAAGACATATACGCCAGATTCACAGCAGCGAATGGACTAACTTACTCTTTATATTTTACATTTTTCTTTTTTTTTATCTTTTCCTGTCCTAATTTTTTTTCTTTGTTTCTTTTCTTCATTTTCTCCTTATCTTTCTTCATTCTTTCTTTCTTTTCTCTTCTTTCCTTTCTTTCTTTCTGTTTGTCTTTTCTTTATTTTTAATTCAGTGTCATTATTAATTTTCTTTGTTTTTTTCTTCCTTTATTTTCTTTATTTTTGTCTTTCTTTCTTTCCCTTGCTCATTTTTTCTCCTAACTTTCTTTCACTCATACATTCTGTTTTCCCACACATTTGAACATGACTTCCATTAAAACACACATAAACAGTCCTTATCAGCCACGGCGTCGACTTGACATTCTCCTGAACTGTCTCGTATTGTCTCGACTGATGGCTGTGCGACCTGGGAGGAAATTCCTGAACTTGGTGCGCGTGGCATCAGGAGGGCGCGTCAGTATACATGAGTTGGTTCCCAGAATAATTAGGGAAATTGATTTAAAAATTAACCCGAGTTGCTTCGCCTCTAGATGTCAGTTCGAAATCTCGCCAACGAAGAATGGGGTTTCATGATAATGATATCTATCAATGACGGATGACGAGAAGTCCTCTCCGATGCTTAATTCATAAGGTATAAGTTTCCCATCATTCTTAGTTGTTTCAGAGGAATAACCACCTCGCTATAAGAAATCAACACATCACGACAGCCGAAGTGGTGAGCACGAATGACATATCCACACATTCGTATTGCACAGACCCACGTTTGGATACATAACAAGATCCACGAAGAGACGTGACCTTCACGAGCTATTAGGACAAGCGGTCGTCCTTCCTGCCGCCATGGCAGCGTCGGAGCCTGTGAAGCGACCATTTGCACTTCAGGGAGGGAGGGAGGGAGGGAGGGAGGGAAAGAAGCGTCGATGGTGGACGGCTGTCAGGGAGGTGCGACAGACGGCAGTGAAGGCAATTGGAATCTACATGTATTTCCAGAGCGACAGGAGATGCATATATGAATGATTCAAGTTTTGACGTGGACTGCTTACGCTTTGTTCGGCTGACCATTCTTATCGTTGAAGAAAGACCTGAGGTGTTGGCTAGCATTGATGATATCTCTGCAAGTACATGTGTGATGAGTATTATATATTGTAACACTGAATGACAGTGACACTCGCTGGCGAGGGACATCACATCGGCCTGCATAGTGAAGTAATCTGACAGTAAAGTCACACAGGTGTGTTGTATTGCCACTGTGGTCCTCACTCGCCGCTAATTCCATATTACCTGAACACTTGTGTGTCTTCGTGAGGGATTACATGCTTGGAACACGTCTATCGCTTTCCCCGGTCACGACAGCTCTCAGTGTGGGCGGAGCGGGATTGGCTCGATGCCTAGTGTGGACATCGGACTGGCTGGACTGCGCTATTGAGTTATTGGAGCTTAATAGATTGTTGATAGGCGTGAGATGTTGTTAATACCTTGACATAAATCCTTATCAGCTCAGAGAGGATTTCTTATTGAGGGCGCTGACATTAGAGGTTGCCAGATGGACTTATTGGAAAGACGTGTGTGTGTGTGTGTGTGTGTGTGTGTGTGTGTGTGTGTGTGTGTGTGTGTGTGTGTGTGTGTGTGTGTGTGTGTGTGTGTGTGTGTGTGTGTGTGAGCAGAGCGGAGGAGGCAAGGCAAAGGTCGGGCGCGTAGCCGTGACACATGCAGGGCGTCATGGTGATGGAGAGTTACTGGGAGTAATGAGTTTGCTTGTGCTGAGGGGAAGGCTCCGGGGAGTTACTTGTGCTGCAGAGGGTGTGCGTCGGCGTGAGGGTGCAGGAAAGTGTAACTAACGCGCACATCCGTCCTGACCGTGGCAGCGAGAGTGGCTTAAAGGAAGATGTGAGGTTCGCGGGCCAGGCTGCTGCTCCTCGCTCCCCTTGTCTGCGAGCTTGCGAACATAATTAAGGGGAAAAAAAAAAAAACAGGTGGGATAAAGAGAGTGTGCGGGTTTAATGTAATTACCGCTGCCTTGCACTGCAGTCCCGCGCCCCTTCCACTCCTGGCTTCCCTCCTCTCCCCTCCCACGCCTCGCTCTCTGCTGTGGTGTTCGACCGCGAGAAATAGAAATAGTGGTTGTTCTTCGCTTGCACACACACACACACACACACACACACACACACACACACACACACACACACACACACACACACACACACACACACACACACACACACACACACACACACACACACACACACACACACACACACACACACTTCACCTGGTATTGATTTTGATTGATAAACTAATGAGAAAAGACCATTAGGGAACCATTACCGCGAGGCTTACGAAGTGTCGGTGCCAGGCCGTGTGACGCCCGCTGGCCATCACTCCCCAAAGACAGGCTGTGGCCGACACCACTGGCGGAAATGAGCTCTGAAAGTCTGCATTCAAGAATTTTATGGTTTTCATCTCCCAGTATTGCCGCTCTTCCCGTCTGTCTGTGCGGGGAGTCAAATGGTAGCAAGGCGTTAGCACGGTCGGCAGGCAAGTTGGTGTTGGCAGGTCGGTGGAGGCAGGGAGCGGCCCGGGACAGATGTGGGTGATGTGGCCGATAACTTATTGACGAAGGGGAGATGGGTCCGTGATGTCACTCTTAATTACCTGACGAGGAATTGGAAACTTCTGATGTCACTTCAGGTAAACGGAAGGAAGATTTATGACGCGTGTGCCTTTTGCGTAATGGCCGGAAAGGTGTATCGTGGATGTCACTCTTAATTAATTGAGGTGCCGGAGGTTAACTATTGACGGCGTTACCGAGCGTCGCTTAATTGGAGGGAGAGACAACATGGCTGTGTCCTCCTCCTACCACCCAGACAGCCTCTGCGCACCTTCCCTCGGTCCCTCTTTGGAGCTGCTTGTTTATTTTCCTTCAAAAGAGTCTTTTCTTCCCACCTCTGAAAACCTGAGTGTCTTGCTCGTGTGAGGAGAGAACCACTTTTAGAGTGAAGACTCTAGACCTGGTGGTGGTGGTGGTGGTGGTGGTGGTGGTGTCCTCGTGGTGCATGTTGTGTGAAAGGGAGCCAGGCAGTACAACATTCTGCCGGAAAGTAAGACAAAAAAGTATATAAATTAGCTTTCTTAAAGTGATGAAAGCCAGAGAGGACGAAGTTTACAGTTTTCGTGAGGACTTTGTTCATCTTGCTGGTTTTTGAGATGGTCTGTGTAACTTTGAGAGGCTGGAACATGGAGGCGGAAAGAGGGACGGCTTAAGAAAAATAAGGTTAAGAAGGAAAGTTTGTGAGCATGAGAGTAAGGCCGGGAAGGCTAAGCCCGAGGGGGAGGCGTTGGGGAGGATGTGAAGGGAGGATGGGAGACGCAACTCATGGCTTGTTTGGGAGCGCCACTCCACAGCAAGGACGCAGCATCACCTCCCGTGCAGGCCGTGGCTCCGAAAGCACTGTTCCCAAACTCGTACTGCAGCAGTAGCAGCAACAGCAGCACCAGACGCTCCCGCAGCCCCGACCCCTATTGATATTTTCATGAGAGCTGCTGCCACGAGTCGTCCTCTTTAGTCGTGCTGCGGGCGGCCTTTTTTTGGGCCGATGCGGGTGTACTGCTGCTGCTGCCGCCTCCCACCTCCAGGCTTCCACCGCTACATAGGATTCATGAACGGACGCACGCACGCATACACACACACATACACACACACACACACACACACACACACACACGCGCGAGAGAGAGAGAGAGAGAGAGAGAGAGAGAGAGAGGGAGAGAAAGAAGTAGAGAGAATTAGTTGCGCACCACCCCACTCAACTTCCAGCACAAAGAGAAAATTTGTCATGAATAAGCGATGTGCGAAGTTGGTTTAATTCAGGAATGTTGCAGGAAGTGGGGCGGCATGGGAAGGGAAGGGATGGGAAGAGGGAGTGGGTTGTGGGGGGTGCTTATCCGTGCAGCATCACCTAGCCCTTTCCCTACAACACTACCATCAAAGCACGCCAATGCTCCGTTACTCTGACTGGAAAATAAGAGCATGTCACATAGACGACCTACTTTGGGACACATTCACAAGCGTTACAGCAACTTAACAACCAAGACTGAACACTGAAAGGCCGAGGAACATCATTACTACGCCACAAGTCTCCTCACACCACCACCCACACCAAGACCCACACGAACTCTCTGGAAACTGGAAACTGAAAACTGGAAAAGAGAGAGAGAGAGAGAGAGAGAGAGAGAGAGAGAGAGAGAGAGAGAGAGAGAGAGAAAGGATTGACGAGATGCACTACCACATCATGATTGTCTCCACTTGTCTTCACCATCTCCTCCACCATCACCGCCGCTGGAGGAGGCGAAAGGAGTCATGCTCTGGGCCTGTATTCAGAATCACTTTGCTATCTTACGCCACGATTATTTTCAAAAGCCACAAAGATGCAGAGCTATGTCAAAAGAGTGGCTATCTCGTATATAATGTACAAATCATATTAATCTATTACTAGAACATGCTTAAAAAACAATGGAACTTCTGCTACAGCCTTTGGGATGTAGTAGAGGTGGTACTTAGAAGTGTTTCGCAAGTCCTCTGTGTTGGGTTGATGCATGGTGCGATGCGGCGCGGTGCGGTGAAGAGGAGGAGGAGGAGGAGGTGTCAGTACAGCGGCGGCGCGTCCGTGGGGAGGCGAGAAGTGCCTGAAGCGACGCACCGGAGCTGACGCGGATGATAAACAAAGGCACAGCGCAGCGTTGATTATGGAGATTTCCCTGTGGAACGCGGCATTGCAGATAATATCCGAAAATTCCGCGAAAAACGCCAGTCAAGACAAATAAACTTTTAAAGACTAGTAGGCGAGTGATAGGCGAGTGAGATGTCTCTCTCTGCGTGTGTGTGTGTGTGTGTGTGTGCCTGTCTATCTGTCTGTCTATAGTACCTACGAGCTGGATGACTGTTGTTCCTAGTCCCTTGTGAGTCAGGAGGAAGAAAAGAAGGAGGAGAAGCAGGAGAAGAAGAACAGGAAGAAGAACAGTAACAAGAAGAACAAGAGGGAGAGTATGAGGAGGAAAAGGAGAAAAAGAAAAAGAAAAATAGGAGAAGGACGAGTTTCCTTATATCACATCCATGATTAGAGAGAGAGAGAGAGAGAGAGAGAGAGAGAGAGAGAGAGAAAGTTTTCAGAGTATTAATGACTGACTGATGCTGCCTCGGCCTGTCTATTCCATGAGGTTGTAAAGAATAAGCAGAAATACTGACCCCTTGTGTGTGTGTGTGTGTGTGTGTGTGTGTGTGTGTGTGTGTGTGTGTGTGTGTGTGTGTGTGTGTGTGTGTGTGTGTGTGTGTGTGTGTGTGTGTGTGTGTGTGTGTGTGTGTGTGTGTGTGTGTGTGTGTATGTGTCAACAAAACCACAAGGATAAAGCTAAACAAAAGATCAAAGGGTTTGCCATTCTTCTTAATCTTATTCTCTTTTCCTCCTCCTCCTCCTCCTCCTCCTCTTCCTCCTCCTTCTCCTTCTCCTCCTCTTCCTTTCCCTCTTCTCCCAACTCCTCCTCATCCTCCTAGTCTTCCGCTTTAAACTTTTGCATAATAAGGACCGTTGACTTTCATCCCTAAAGTTACGAGGCGATCTAATTGCAGAAATAAGAACGAAATATAGAAATGAAATGCAGATATTACTCCAAGCTTTACTGTTATGATTATTATTTTGCACTTCCACGCTTTTACCACCTCTCTCTCTCTCTCTCTCTCTCTCTCTCTCTCTCTCTCTCTCTCTCTCTCTCTCTCTCTCTCTCTCTCTCTCTCTCTCTCTCTCTCTCTCTCTCTCTCTCTCTCTCTCTCTCTCTCTCTCTCTCTCTCTCTCTCTCTCTCTCTCTCTCTCTCTCTCTCTCTCTCTCTCTCTCTCTCTCTCTCTCTCTCTCTCTCTCTCTCTCTCTCTCTCTCTCTCTCTCTCTCATCTCTCTCTCTCTCTCTCTATCCCTCCTTCTCTCCTTCCCTTCTTCCCTCCTTCCCTTCTCCCCTCCCTCTCCTTTATCACCTCTCTACGACACTCCCATGACTCTTCATTCTCCTTCTCTTTCTCCTCTTGCTCCTGCTCCTTCAGTTTCTAAGATGATCTGCACTTTTCTTACTCCTCCTCCTCCTCCTCCTCCTCCTCCTCCTCCTCCTCCTCCTCCTCCTCCTCCTCCTTCTCCTCCTTCCACTTGACCCCTCTTACTCTCCTCTTCCTCTTCCTTCTCCTCCTCCTCCAGCCGGTGTCTCGCCAAACGCTTGCAATGTCTCGTATATTTTGTATGTATTCCTTTATGTTCCCTCTACTTGCCTTTATTTCAATCAGTGCCCCAGTCTCCACAAACACACACACACCGGTAGCTCAGTGGTTAGAGCGCTGGCTTCACAAGCCAGAGGACCGGGGTTCGATTCTCCGGCCGGGTGGAGATATTTGGGTGTGTCTCCTTTCACGTATAGCCCCTGTTCACCTAGCAGTGAGTAGATAAGGGATGTAAATCGAGGAGTTGTGACCTTGTTGTCCCGGTGTGTGGTGTGTGCCTGGTCTCAGGCCTATCCGAAGATCGGAAATAATGAGCTCTGAGCTCGTTCCGTAGGGTAACGTCTGGCTGTCTCGTCAGAGACTACAGCAGATCAAACAGTGAAACAACACACACACACACACACACACACACACACACACGTAGCACTTTAAAGATCTTGTAGAGAGGACCAGACTTCATCTCTTGTCTTCCCTTCCTCATCTGGGTTACCACCACCACCACCGCCACCACCACCAGTAGATTCATCTAGACTGGCGAGTTTCAGCAGCGTCTTGAGTACTGTCGCTGTGTATTTCTCTCAAACATATCGTCGTCTTATCTCTCTCGTTTAACAGGCTCTGCTCTAGTAGAAGTTATTTGTGTGTGTGGTGTGTTGGGCGAGAGCGGTGTTTTTCAAGAGTGTTTCCATGGATTTGGTGTCTCTCTTCAAGTTTTTTATTTTATCTTTTAAGAGTATTTTCATGTGTTTGTTTGCACGTTCACTGGAGTTTTCAAGAGCGTTTTCATGCATAGGATTCGTGTTTTTTTTTT
Organism: Portunus trituberculatus; assembly: GCF_017591435.1. Classification (NCBI taxonomy): domain Eukaryota; kingdom Metazoa; phylum Arthropoda; class Malacostraca; order Decapoda; family Portunidae; genus Portunus; species Portunus trituberculatus. The sequence continues at coordinate 617,381 of NC_059296.1, forward strand.
TAAGGTTTCTAGTGGTTTTCGAGTGTTTTCATGGTTTCGTTGTCAAGTTGGTCTTTTGCGAGTTATTTTTGGTTTCTCAAGAGTGTTTTACATGGTTTTGTTATCAAGTGAGTTAGATTTACAAGAGTCGATTTCATGGTTCTTATGTGATTGTCTGCCTGGAAATAATCTGCAGGTTTTAATATAGCTTTCATGATTCTTGTGATAGTTTAATAAGGCTTTTGTATCACTAATGAATAACAAAAACACTCTTGAGAACCAGACTGATTATCTCTGCTACCTTTGAAAACAGTCCAGGCGAGAGAGCAAAGTGGCGAGGAGTACAAGAAGAGGAAGACAGCGAGGAAGTTCGTCTTGTTTCGTATTGGAAGAAACTCGTCATTTCTTAGAGGAGTTCCCGGGGCCATCACGAAGACGCGGAAACTAAGTCACGCAAACGCCGGGCTATTATGCGTCGCTCCTGTTCTGGCTCGGCTGCTAATCCCGCTGTATATAGACCTTTGGTACAGAGGCATTAGTGGGTCTTAAGGCCGTATTTTGTCTTGCTTTAGTCCCTGCAGCACTACAGACAAATGATGCGCCGGAACTTTTATTTTTAGCATGAGGGAAATTATGTTCTGCGGCTGTACTTTGTTGTGTGAGCGTGCGTGCGTGTGTTTGTTGGATAAAAGGGGGAGGTGTGTAGGATCTTTTTGGGGAGTAACTGTGTGAGCGTGCCGCGAGAGGGAGAGAGAGGGAGAGGAGGGAAGGAAACACGCGACGGGTACACAGGTTCTGGCCAGAGGTGCCGATGGGGTAGTGCAGGTAAGAGGGGTGACTTTGGGGTGGTAGGGGAGGAGGGGTTGGGGACTCGGCTTGTGGGATTAGTCTGAGTGGTGTCGGAGGACTTCAGGCAGGGTTGTGGGGCCACGCGAGAGAAAGATGACTGGTGCTTCTGTTTTTTTTTTTTTTTCTCTCTCTCTTCTTTTTTTCCTCTTTCGTTCTTTATTTATTCAAGCAATCAATTCTTTTTCCTTTTCTTTGTGTGTGTGTGGTATGTTTGATGAATGGAAGGTCTGTGTGTGTGTGTGTGTGTTTTGTGTTGTGTGTGTGTGTGTGTGTGTGTGTGTGTGTGTGTGTGTGTGTGTGTGTGTGTGTGTGTGTGTGTGTGTGTGTGTGTGTGTGTGTGTGTGTGTGTGTGTGTGTGTGTGTGTGTGTGTGTGTGTGTGTGTGTGTGTGTGTGTGTGTGTGTGTAGTGAGTGTCGCAGTGGTAGTGAAGGACAAAAGAAAAAAAACATATTTTATAACCTAAGGGTTGATACGTTCCTGGTAGATCACAGGACTTCAGGTTGAGATAAAACATATAAAAACAAAAAGGAGATAAGGAGATCAATGCTAAAGATGAATCGACTTCTAAGAAAGACTATAAACAGGAGGTTTGATACACGACACGACTGACAATCTGTAAGGAACACGTCCCTGTGGAGAATTCTTCGAAGTTGTTACGGTCGGGGTATCTAACTCGTCGCTTGCTCCATCTGTCGAGTCGCTAAGTGCACTGTGTATCTGTCTGCATATATCATGAGACTTATTTCACCTGCGATTACTACGAGTACGTGGCGCGATTCTATTCATGTGGTTTATCGCGTTTAAAAAAATTTCATAGATTTTAATGGAGGAAGGTAAAAGAGAATCGATGCTGAGCTTTCGCCAGGAGCAACTTAATCTCTTCAAAGTGACGTGGTTGTTTGACTTTCTTCCCTCCGAATATGAATTAAATATTGTTCAGTGTTTGGTGAGGCACTGATTGCCTGATTGATTCATCCATTCAGTCATTTACTCATTCATTTATTGACGCTTTTGCCGCTAAGCTATTGTTAGTGTTCAAAACGCATACAATAAAAAAAGTGTTTGAATGGACACAGTAAAAAAAAGAGTATAATAAAATAATATTGTCTTTTTTTCCATACAGATATTTACGTACATAAGAGAATCTAGTAAAATATATAATATATAAAAGAAAACATAGAAAGTTGTACTTGATCATGTGTTAGTGGACGGGTTACCGGCGTCAAAACTGGAACACCGAAGTGGAGTCAGTCTTAGCGAGCGGTGAAGCGTGGCGCCATCTGGCAGAAGCCGCACTGCTCTTCTTAGGGACAACGATTATTGTTTGGCGAAGAAACCCATAAAAGATCCAATAACCTTTGCAATATTTGAGCAACGGCGGCCGATCCCTGGCGTGCGGCACTCGTCCACGATGCCATCCAGCGAGACTATACGCTGATACTGACAGTCTGGAAGACCTACCTTAAGCTGTCCTCCTCTCCTTACTGTGTGTGTGTGTGTGTGTGTGTGTGTGTGTGTGTGTGTGTGTGTGTGTGTGTGTGTGTGTGTGTGTGTGTGTAATTCACCACGGTCACCTCCTGGTCACCCAGCCAATCTTCCCCATTACGGAGCGAGCTCAGAGCTCATAGACCGATCTTCGGGTAGGACTGAGACCACAACACACTCCACACACCGGGAAAGCGAGGCCACAACCCCTCGAGTTACATCCCGTACCTATTTACTGATAGGGGAACAGGGGCCACACATTAAGAGGGTTGCCCATTTGCCTCACCGCTTCCCGGGACTCAAACCTGGTCCTCTCGATTGTGAGTCGAGCGTGTTAACCACTACACTACGCGGTGTGGTGTGTGTGTGTGTGTGTGTGTGTGTGTGTGTGTGTGTGTGTGTGTGTGTGTGTTACTGATGTATATGTTGAATTTTTTCGTTATTCCTTTGTCAAATTTAGTTTTTCTTGCAATGTGTCATATTTCATTCTATTTTTTTATTCGTTTTGTTTCGTGTATCTCGTTTCTTTCTTTGCTGCTCCACAATTATAAGAACAAGAGGAAGATCGTTCAGGGAGCAGCATTAATATTTTCCTTTCCTTTTTTTTCTCTCCCTCTCTCTTTTTAGTTATGTAACCGGTCCAGAACGGCTTGTCTTTGTATTCTTTCTTGCTTAGTTTCTTTCTTTCTTTCTTTCTTCCTTTTTCTTTCTTCTCAAATCTTCGTCCTCCACCCTACTCTTTCTTCCTTTTTTTTTTTTTTCTTTTCTCTCTCTTGCCCTCAGTCAGTGCTCTGTCCTATCTTTATAAGTCTGTCCACCCGTCCGTCTGTCTGTTCGTGTCACTCTTTCATCCCTCTCCTGACAACGTATTGAACTTTCCAATAGTTTTTCCTCCTTTCCTTGTTTATTCCGCGTTTCAATTTGTTTTGCTGCGTGTTTACTCTCTTACTCTCTCTCTCTCTCTCTCTCTCTCTCTCTCTCTCTCTCATATGCCGTAGCACCAATAACAGAAAAAATCACCTGCTATCGACACGGCCACAAGTTACGCACTATAGCAGCCTCGCTTTAAGACTCGCCCTGGCCCACTCAGTGACTGCTCCTGCGATAGCATTCTCAAACTTTGCCGCGTGTTCCTCGACTTGTAACAGCCTCGAGTGCAAGTGTTCTCAAGGACATTTGCAAGAGGAATATTCATTGTCAGTAGAAAAGACAGCCATAAGATCCCCGACTAGTCATTTCTGGAGCCTTTGAAAATAGTCCTTATGAGTGAACAAAGCGTTTCAGAATACGGGGTGTCAGACGAGACTCCATTGGAATATCAATACGCAATCAGTTTAATGACATTAGGAGTGGGGGTTGGAAGGGGGAAGGGCGTTAAAAGCTATCCAGGGAAGCCAGAGAAAACCAGATGCGTTGTGTGGGAATCAGCACCGCGATACAACACTCCACAACTCCACAGTCTCCCTTCACTTATCGCCTGCCACATGATACCAAAGGGCGTAGTCGGTAATGCTTTGCGCTCTCACCACGACTATTTTCAAAGGCTTTAGAGGTGACTGACCGGGTTTTCAAGACTGTTTCTCTTCTTAATAACATAGAAATCTTATCAATTTGTCACTTGAACTATAAAAGCATCTCTAAAAATCTGTAACTTCAAATAGAGTCTTTTGAAAGTAGTGGTGCTTCAGAATCTGGGAGTTAAGACCGCTTTCTTAAATATTTCGACATCTTTTCCCAACCGCGATTGCTTTTTGATAACCTTTAGTGGAAGTTAGTTGAACTTTCAAGGGTGTTTTTACGATTCTAGCGATAGTTTAACAAGGACTCAGCGCCACAATTGGGCATAACACCCAAGAGAAGCCGACTAATCATTTATTGCCTTTAAAAATAGTGCTGCCGAGAGACTAAAGCCTCTCAAAATATGGTTCTAAATCAAACGTCAACACTACACCGTTGCCGCTTGATTCCTCTTGATTTAATGTGGTCTTAGCTGCTTCTCCTTCTCCGCTTCCTCCTCCTCCTCCTCCTCCTCTTTCACATTTCTCTGTTTCCCAAAGTTCTCTTCCACTGGGCTACACGCGCTCCTCCACCTTGCGCCTCCCCATAAAAATGTCCACTTACGCTCATTGGATCATGTATCAATTTATCGCCAACGTTGTTCCACCAATTCATCATGGGCGAGGTATTGCCGGTACCCTCACCCCTCTCCCCCTCTCCCTTTCCCCTTACCCACCGCTCCCTGGTGCAGCGCTTGGTGGGGCGGCTTCCCGGGGTGGTGCAGCAAATTGAGTGCAGTGGAAGTAGGGGCGGCGGCACGGCGGCCAGTTTAAGTGGGTCAAGTGATAATTAAGTCTTTAGCCGAGAGAGGGCCGCGTAAATACCAGACTTATTTACTTTTCCGCACCTTATTTTAACTGCCACAACTGAATTTTTTTTTTCTAACCAGCGCGGCAACTCACGCACCATCCATTAAGAACACCACTACCAACACCACCACCTACAGCAGCAGCAGCAGCAGCAGCAACCAACTGCTCTGCCCCTCATAAAGTAAAGCAATGGATGACGTAACAGATGGAGGCGCAGGGGCGTGAACCGAGCCACTGTGAAATATCTGCCATCCTTTTCCTCCTCACACTATTTATTTTGTTGGAGTCAGTTTGTTGAGTGTAATTTAAGGAAGGTGGGCGCGCGGAGTATTACACACGAGGACAGGTACATTGAGGTACGACTCAGGGCGGCGGCGGCGAGTCTCCTTCCTCCTCATTCAGCCGCTAATGGTGACGGAGGAACTTATACATCTGACACTGGCTGGCTCGTGCAGGGACCTATTATGTGTGGTGATATGTTAAGGTGTGGTGTGGTGTGGTCTGTTTTGGTTTGTTGTGGTCTGCTGGCGTGTGTTATGTTGAGTGTTTTGAGGTGGTGTGGTGTGCTAGTGTAGTGTTGTGATATGCTGCAGTGTGGTGATGGAACACTCGCTTTGTTAATGAATCCTTCCGAGTGGCGTGTTATTTTGATGCGCCTCGTCTCTCCTCGTCCCGCCCTGCATCGTCTCGCCAAACGCATTGCTCTCGTCTCCACTCCGCAGAATGTTCCTCTCGCATCGTCTCTTCTCTTCGTACTACAGTATCAGTTTCGTATCCGGGAAGCAGATGGAATTATTCACGATAGAATATTCATAAGCTTGTTTGGGAGAATTATTACTTGACACATATTTATGTAAATCGCGGAGGGAGGAAAGACTAAGTGGAAATTCTGCCGGACGGAGACTGGAAGCAGCGAGGAACATTTGTCATGGAGGAGATGGGAGAGGCTAGCGACAGCACACCACGGAAGGATATTGGCTGGAGAGACTGAGTGGTGGAGCGGAGAGGAGATAAGAGAGGATGGACGAACCAAGAAAAATATCACGGGGAAAAAGAAAAGAAGAAAAAAAAAGCGAACAGTAGGCTTGCCAAGAAAATCGGTATGCAAAGCTCCCGATAACTACAGCCATCCCTCAAATCTTGGCTGGCGTGATCCTCCTGGCTTACCGGGGATGTGTGTTCACCTGCGTTGGGACAGGACTACAGGATGAAGGAGAGCGGGAGGGGAAACAGTGTTGTGGACCAAGTGAGTGAAGAGCGTCCAGTCACAGTGATGCTGCGAGGGACCTTTGTTACACCGCGACACTGTGGCTGCTCCTTATTTCTGCTTGTGTTTTCCGCCTCAAACACACGTGTAATGCTCTCATTATGTTTAGTTATGTATATTCATAGATTTACGACTCTCTCTCTCTCTCTCTCTCTCTCTCTCTCTCTCTCTCTCTCTCTCTCTCTCTCTCTCTCTCTCTCTCTCTCTCTCTCTCTCTCTCTCTCTCTCTCTCTCAGCTGGCTCTTCCCTTGGGCAGTGACTATTGACCTTCGAGAGAAAGACAATACCTCGGAACAGTCCACAGCCGCGCACTTGAGATTCACTGAACCCCGCAGAGGAAACACTTTTTTTATATATATATATATATATATATATATATATATATATATATATATATATATATATATATATATATATATATATATATATATATATCCCAAGAAGGGAGGGAAGGAAGAGTTTTATGTTGTCGTGGCGGCAGCATGATTAGTGTCGTGGAAGGCGTGTGGCGCGCCTATTATTCTTACGTAACGTTCACGTCGCTGGGGTGTTTTCCTGCAGCATCCGGAAATTTGTTTGCTTTTTATTCGCTCTGGTCCTTCTCCTCGGTTTATCTTTATCGTTAAGGCAACGTTCTTATTTCCACAGCTATCACGTGACGATCTTTAGTGCACCACGAGGCGAGATCCTGCTGGTGTGCACCTTGAACCGTGAAGCAGGGTGTGAAGCTGTAGTACTCGGAGGGTGTGTGTGTGTGTGTGTGTGTGTGTGTGTGTGTGTGTGTGTGTGTGTGTATGTGAGAGAGAGAGAGAGAGAGAGAGAGAGAGAGAGAGAGAGAGAGAGAGAGAGAGAGAGCGCAACACATCAACATTCATTGGGCTCATCGTAGCTGCACACTCATGATGGCGGGAATGCTGCGCTCTGCTGTTCTCGCCCGTGTTTTACTATTAGTATTCTAGCAGTGCGTCGCATATTAGTGACCTTCACCCTACGTAGTACCTTCCCTTTTTAATATTCTACCTTTGCTTTATAACTCACCGTACGCACACCGCCAGGGTTTAGGAGTGCCTCACTGCCGCGTGCTATTAATATCAAACCTTATTGTCGTTTTTCACCTCTTCGGGATGTAAATGTTAGATGTCTGGGTTTTCAAGGATGTTTTTATTATTATTATTATTATTGTTATTATTATTATTATTATTATTATTATCATTATTATTATTATTATTATTATTATTATTATTATTATTATTATTATTATTATTATTATTATTATCATTATTATGGTGCAGTGGAACCATGCGTGCTTTGGGGTCCGAGGGGTCTCCAAGCGCACGGGTTCGAATCCTGTCCACGGTCCGAGTGTAGGTTGGGCTTCCTCACTCGGGGGCAACGGTTTCCTAGCGGGTGGGCTTTGAGATAGGAGGTACCACAAAAAAGTATCCCCTTTAGCCCATAAATTCCCTAGTAAAACCCACATGGTAAATAAAAAATAAAAAAAGAGGTTCTGCATGTAGAGTGGTGATTGCTGCTGTGAGAGTGTGACTACTGTTATCATCTCTGTAGCCTTGTACAATCATTTTCCAGAATACTTCGCATGAGAATCCGAAATATAGCACTGTTTTCATGCACTAGGGAGGAACACTCAAGGTAAAAAAAAAAAGAAAGAAAAGCAAATTCAAGAAGGAAAAAAGAAAAGCAGAAGACCTTCTAATTGTCTGCTTCCTCCCCCTACCCTCTTCCACACACACACACACACACACACACACACACACACACACACACACACACACACACACACACACACACACACACACACAAGGCAAGGAAAGGATACTGAAAAGAATGCATTTCAATTCTTTATTTTTCATACTTCTTTTTTATTTCAGGAAATCTTTACTTTTCAATTGTTTTCCTTTCTTCTCAAGGTTAAGCAAATGGTCAAGGGCAAATGTCAAGTATTTCAAAGTTTAGGTGGCTAGACTTTGAATTTTCTAGCAGTAAAATCATCAACACATTACTCAGGCGGGATGAGAAACGTCACACTGTCATTATCAAGCATTAGAAGGTTAAATGTTTCGTGGACAGTCAGAGCCTCGCCAAGAACCATCCTGGATCTTAAGACTTAAATATTATTCTGTTATTTTTTACTATTTAATCCTTCCCCATTACCACATCATCTTTAATAGACCCTTCACTCTGCTAGACATTTATTTCCATTATTATCAATAGTTTAAAGACACTAATTATTGTATTAAAGCCTTTTGAATAGCCAGAGACAAAACAAAACAATGAAAGGAGCCTCTTTTCTGTCGTTCCGTGAGTTCATTCAGCCAATCTTTTCACGGTGGTCTGAGTGTCAACAAGGAAGGTTGTAATGATGTAAAGGCCAACTAAAACCTTGCGACCTTCGTTTGACCACCCATGACCTTGCTGGGAATCGCTGAGGATATTAACACTATTGGCAGCGCTTTCGTTTTCTGATTCCCCTGAAGGACTCTTTTTTTTTTCTTTTTAACTCAGCACATTATCGTAAATTTTCCCAAACATTCCTGCACTCCCGGAAAACTAAAATGACTCTTCCTCAGCTTTTTTTTTTCTTTTTTGTGTGTGTGACTTCACAACAAATGGGTTTTTCTTTTTAAGTTATTTATATTTCATGAGCTGTGTGTGTGTGTGTGTGTGTGTGTGTGTGTGTGTGTGTGTGTGTGTGTGGGAGGGGGAGGGAGGTAGATAAACTTTCTATTCCCTCTCTCTCTCTCTCTCTCTCTCTCTCTCTCTCTCTCTCTCTCTCTCTCTCTCACACACACACACACACACACACACACACACACACACACACACACACACACACACACACACGGGATAAAGCCGATAGTTTTACACCAGGTGTCGGTAATGCTGGTCGGTAAATTTTCGAAAATGTCCCTGCTGCTTGTGTTCCGCAATGGCTGACTAGACACCACCACCACTACCACCACCAGCCTGCTCTATGTAACCCGTGATAATGGCGGACGTGTCTGGAGCAAGGCAGTGAAATTACAGCGCTGAGTTATTTCACGCCCACGTATTACAACTGAGATGATGCTCCTGGTGGTGGTGGTGGTAGTGGTGGTGGTGATGGAGGGAAGGGTAACTCTCATATCCAGCAAGGCAAGTCTAAAGTTTGCATCCCGGAGAAGTGTCGGAGGTCCTCGCCAGCCTTGTCCTCATCCCCGCCGCCTTAAAGTGATCCCTCGCCCCTGCACGTAATGAAATACCACGCCCTCTTTGTGTGTGTGTTTGTGTGTGTGTGTGTGTGTGTGTGTGTGTGTGTGTGTGTTTACGCGTCAAGAGGTGTATTTTATTGTAATCTATCGGGGCCAACTTCATCCAGACAGCGTTATTTCACAGGTGTATCTCCTCATGAAGTTAGCTTGAGGAACATCTAAGGGTTATGTGTTAAAGAATCCCTGATAGCTAAGACTATACAACTCTCCTGGTATTACAAAAGTATCTCTTGCCTAAAAATTGCTGCAACCTTTTAGCTGCGAGAGAAGGAAGCAAACTTATCTGGCTACAATACCTCCCTTTACATTTCACCTATAGTTTCTCTCTTTTCTTTTTTTTAACCAGCCTAGAACAGAGAATAAGTACACAAATAAAATGAAATAGATAAAAGCGTAAACTGAGAAAAATCTTTATAAATCCTTCCCTCATAAAAGAAAAATGAAAAAAAAAGTTTCTCTCTCTCTCTCTCTCTCTCTCTCTCTCTCTCTCTCTCTCTCTCTCTCTCTCTCTCTCTCTCTCTCTCTCTCTCTCTCTCTCTCTCTCTCTCTCTCTCTCTCTCTCTCTCTCTCTCTCTTCATTTAGTCAAGACACTTGCATATCTTACTTTCGTTCTTGTTGTTCTCTTTACTCTCCTCCCTTTACATGTCACCTATTTCTTTTTCTTTCTCTATTTCCACCTAGCCAAACACGTACATATCTCACTTTCGCTTTTGTTTACTTCACTTATGTCATCTTGAAATAGAACCATGAGGAGTAAGTAGTAGATGATGTGATGGACGTGCTAAGGAGGGATTGGTCAAGCTGGTTGGGGCACATCGAGAAGAAGGAGCGGAGGTTTGAAGGATGTGGAGGCCAAAGAGAAAATTCTGGCGTACGCTGCATCGTCGAAGGAAGACGCTTGCATCATCCTGAACCAAAGTAAACACAATTAGCAATGTGAAGCAGATTTCGTACTCAAGTGTCATGCAGCTTCCACGAGTACAAGTTTGGGTAAACATAAGCAATTCGCATTCAGGGGTTAAAGTTGCGTGCTTGTGGTGAGGTGGTTCAAGATTCCGCTGCGAGTTCGTGTGTTTTCAGGGTTGCAAGATTGAACGAACCGTCTGGGTGTCTGCCACTGTGCCCGTCTGTCCAACACTCGGCATCAGGATTATGAGGATTTTGAAACATTTTAGTGGTACTGTTTTCAAAGATTATTGGTCGTGTTCATATGGGTTTTTCTCCCCGTCAAGGCCAGAAGCATAGAGAACGTGAGTTTATTGAGAAGAATCGCAGGTATAGTAGAGCAAGAGGCAGCCAAAGAGGAGAGTATGTGGATGGAATATTAAGGACAAGGAGATAGGGAAACTCGGCTGGACGTCTGCTGCAAGTGATGGATGGAAAGATGTGGTATTCCATGGTCGCTGATGTCTGAAGGGGGAAGGGCACAGACGCACAGACAGACAAAAACATAGACAGATAAATAAACACATAGATGGAGAGAGTAATAGAGATAGAGAGATAGATAGATAGACAGGTAGATAAAATAGATAGATAAATAGACAGACAGATAGAGAGATAGATATATAAACAGATAGACAGATAAACATGGTTAAAAGAGACAGACAGATGCAAACTCGTGATTAAACTACCATCAAGATCATGAAACATCCTTAAAAGCTACCCGTGATTTCTACAACAGCCTCTGTCAAGTTGATATAAGACACCCACACGTTGGATAAAGCTTTCCCTTGACGTCTCTTTAGGACAACGACAAATACGGCAAATTAAACACCTTAAGCAGGACGAGCATCACTAATTACTAACATGAACTTAGCACCTGGTCGCGTCGTTAACAAGAACATGTCCCTCCACCACTGCCCGCCCTCCGTCCCACACAAACGCTGATAACAAGACTGCAACTTTGCCCCTGAAGATTATTGATCCTAAAACTCCTTGCAGCAACATGAGACTGAGATGGCTGAAGTTCCTCTTAATGGGTTTATTAGCAGCAGCCTCCCCTAAGCCCGGCAACAAGCCACCGTGATCTGGAGGTGAAGGAATGGGAAATTAGTTAGTTGCTTGGTACTGTGTGTGTGTGTGTGTGTGTGTGAGTGTGAGTGTTTTGAAGTCTTCGCGAGGTAAGACTAATAAGAAGAGTTAGTGTTAGTGGTGTGAGGAGGACGTAGGGGTGAAAATAGAAGAGTTAAGGCAATGTGATGGTTTTTAATTAAGACGTGTATTGATTTATCCTTTTTTGTCTTAACTATGTATACAGTTAACTTTAATGGCCATTCTTTCTACTAGTTCCTTTTTTTCATTTATATTTTATGGGGGATGGATTTATAAAGATTTTTCTCAGTTTATGCTTTAATCTATTTCATTTTATTTGTGCACTTATTCTCTGTTCTGTGCTGTTCTCCCTGACACATCAAAAAAAGTACGACAATAGTGAAATAACATCATCGTTTTCACCCAAGAGTCAGAAATTCAGTAACCTTCTTGACCTTCACTGTGTTTCCCCCTAAGCCTGACCACTTGACCTGCTGACAACCTCCTTTCAGAACCCGATAATTGACGAATTTTCACTAAGCCAAACTGAAGGACTAAAGGAAAACGCTAAACGGTGAAAAATAAATGTGGAACGTTCACTAACTTTTGGTCGTGACTGTATACGCACCACTGCCCCGACCTGCGCTTTGCTACACCATTCACGCATCATATGTAGAAAACTCTCCCTCTTCTGATGCATCCCACCTCAGCTTAGCCACACCACGAGGATCTTACGAAGCTTCCTCCCTTTTTCTATGCTTCTCACCTCAGTTTATCCACACCACGAGGATCTCAGAAGCTTCCTCCCTCTTTTAATGCTTCTCACGTCAGTTTATCCACAGCACAAGGACCTCAGAAGCTTCCTCCCTTTTTCTATGCTTCTCAACTCAGTTTATCCATACCACGAGGATCTCAGAAGCTTCCACTCCACGTCGCAAGACTCATGGAGCATTGGGTAGTTTCCTCATCTGTTGTCGGTATTATGAGTCGAAGGCAAAGTGAAGTGAGGAAAGTTTTACAATACCGGCCTCACTGATTACTCTTCTGTGTCTAGCTCTCGGAAGAACGATTTTCAGAGGCCACAGGGATGATATGACTCGTTGGGTTTTCATTGGTGCTTTTCAAATTCCACAATTAATGTTGAAACTATCAGTGGATTCCTGGAAATACAATAAAAACAATAATTTCCACTAATGCCTATTAAAATCACCAAAAATATGAAAATTAATATCCTTGACCATAATGTACTCCATAAAATCATAAAACTACGCTTGAAAACCCCAATAACTTCCCTGTTAGACTACCACTGCAATCATAATAACGCCCTTTAAAACTCGAGTAACCTCCACTGAACAATATTAGATGTCATCAGGATATAAGCTGTGGAAATGTTTAACCTCTTCAGTACCATGACACGTTTTCATATTTACTCTGCTTACTATTTGGTGATTTTATACAGCTTCAGAAACTTATGCTGGGGATTAAAATAATGAAGACTCTGGCTATTAATCACCTGACCTCTATAAACCCTACCTAATGTAAATAAAATCGTCTAATCATACCCAAAGCTCATGGTAAAGATGCGTCTCAGTACTGAAGAGGTTAAGGATGCTGTCAAACGTTACAATATTTCCCACTTAGTAGTAGTAAAAGCAGCACACTCCCTTCGCTTCAGCTTCACCCGGCAGCCTCCCTTGTTGGTCGTTGACAGACGCACCCCATGAATTATTTACCTTAGCAGTAATGACATGAATAAAACAAACCCCCGCGAACAAGACGAACATAAAAACGCCTCGTAGTCTCAACATTACGACAGAAACGCCGGCTATAAAACGTCAACAAACACAAATTGACACAACCCTTGGCGGACGACTCGGTGTGTTTGTTTATGTCTTTTTCACCATGGGAGGTTCAGGGACGTGGGAGTGTGGTGGGATCAAGACCCGTGGCCAGTAATTTTCCTCCTCAGTCGCATCGTGGGCAAAGTTAAGGAATTAAAGGTGGTTTGGGGCGGAAAGAAAGCAAAAGTTACCGTGCGAGTGAACAGCACGTGTGGTTCTGAAAACTGATGGCAAAGTTTCCACCGTTTAAAGTTTAATTTTAGGCTTTCTGTGCGCACTTTCTTCACCTCATTACTTGCTCTTTTCTCAGATCCTCTCCCAGCGGCCGTCCGGAAGAGAGAGTATAATTTAGGGAGTTAAAAGGTGCCAAATGTATGTGGGAAAAAGTTAAAAAGGTTGTCATTCATTAGCCACAATTAATATCAGCCATCGTACGCAGTTTCATATACTCGTGATCAACAAAACGGTAAAAGATAATATCAGTCATTATGAAACGTCAACATTTCATAAAAGTAAACATGCTGTTGAAAGAATACCTCATAAAACTATCCATTAAGACCAACCATCATCCATAAAACAAACCTAACATCAAAGGAAGGCGCTTTATTGTACTTTTTTGTCAGTGGTAGTTTAGTGGAACTCCCCGGCCCCTTCTCCTCCTCCTCCTCCTCCTCCTCCTCTCCTTCTCCTCCTAGCCAGCCACCCACGTTTTTTTGTGCCCTAAGCCAGTCTCCTTCACGAGAAAGAAAAAGAGAGAGAGAGAGAGAGAGAGAGAGAGAGAGAGAGAGAGAGCGCTAGTATATCATGTCGGCATTCGTTATTCTGACATCACCTTCACCGTCCCTTCACAAGATCAAGATTGGTAAGGTTAGATCACTTCGACTACTCTCGTACTCGACTTCACCTCTTCAGTACCATGACGCGTTTCAATATTCATTCTGCTTACTATTTGACGATTTACAGCTTCAGAAACTTATATGGAGGATTAAGATAGTGAAGACTCTGGCCATTAATCTTGTGACCTCCATAGACTCTTCCTAATGTAAATAAAATCTAGACGTCTAATTACACCCAAAAAACAATTACGATAAAAGTGCGTTCCAGTATTGAAGGCGTTGAGTGCGATAACCAATTTACGATTCATTATAAGTTGAAGACATGAATAATTTTATCTCATATCGAATTCTTCCTGTGGGGGGACAATTTTTTTTTTTTTTTTTTTATGTAATAGGGGAAAACTGGACAAGGACAACATGGAACGAGAAAAAAAAAAGAAAAGAAAAGACCCACTAAGTTGCCAGTCCCCTTGCAGATCCGAGAAAGTTAGCAAAAAAAAAAAAAGGGGATAATTGTCTTGAAACACCCGCAGGTAACAATTGTGCCTTCACTGGACGAGAGTAGCTGCGTCAAGACGGATTTTCTTACCTTTTTCTAATGACTGGCACCTTTTTCTTTATTTTTTTTTTCATTCTTCGTGTCTTTGTCCTGAACTTCTCTTGCATAAAATAAAAGAAAATATATACACGTTCTTCTATCTCACTCTCATAGTTAATCCCCTTGCCTATATTAAGAGAAATCTATGTAGGCTACTTTGATCTCATTCGCCTTAGTTCATTAATAGTTACAAGATAGTCTTTTACTCTGCAACGGAACCTGGCTCACCTTCATTGTTTAGTGCTTCACCAGCATTTCTCTTAATCATGTAGAAATTTCGTTTAACTGTCACTTGAAGCATAAAACTCACACACACACACACACACACACACACACACACACACACACACACACACACACACACACACAGACACACACAACACACACATCTTTTCTTCTCATCACAAATTTATACTAAATCAGATCACTTTCTAAAACTTATATATGACATCCTACTCTTCCCCTCCTTGCCTCACCATTACACCTTCATTGTTAATCGTATACTACTTGCTTTCTCACCACGGCAACTTTCAGAGGGCATAAAGATGATTAGCCGGCTTCTCAAGAGTGTTCCTCCTGTTAACAATGTGGAAATCTTGTAAATCCGTCACTAGAACTTTAGTAAAAAAAAAAAAAACTGTCTTGTCAAACTTACATAACCCCATCAGGAAACTTTTTTTTTTTTTTTTTTTAGTAATTAGTGGATGTGCAGCAAGAAGTGTGTTCAGAATATGGCCCCTAGTAAGACCCTCAAGTGGTGCTTTGAAGTGTGTGTGTGTGTGTGCGTGTGTGTGCGTGTGTGAATGACATGATGTGCCCTCGCCTCCCTTCCAACATCTGTCTTGTCACGTTTCCAAGTCTCTTTTTTTCTCTTGCTCCTGTCAGCTAGTGTGCTCGGTCGTGTTCCCGGTGTCATGTCGGAACAAGAAACTCACGTATTTTTCTGTCTCATTTCAGGTCAGTACGTCGTGGCGCGTGGCGAGAAGATCCGGACAGGGTAGGCTTTTCAGGATTATTTGTGTGTGTGTGTGTGTGTGTGTGTGTGTGTGTGTGTGTGTGTGTGTGTGTGTGTGTGTGTGTGTGTGTGTGTGTGTGTGTGTGTGTGTGTGTGTGTGTGTGTGTGAAAGGGGAGGAGAGAGAGAGAGAGAGAGAGAGAGAGACGAACAAATAGAAAAAAAAAAAAGTCAGACAGACAGGCAGCCAGAGAGAGGGAGGAGAGAGAGAGAGAGAGAGAGAGAGAGAGAGAGAGAGAGATGGACAGACAAATAGACAGATAATTAGAACAGGAAGATTAGAAAAGAGGAAAAGGTAGAAGCAAACAGAGAGACAAGTAGAGCTAGAGAGACAGAGACAGATGGCACTTGTAGGTAGATAAATAAGTTGGTCAAACGAGAGAGAGAGAGAGAGAGAGAGAGAGAGAGAGAGAGAGAGAGAGAGAGAGAGAGAGAGAGAGAGAGAGAGAGAGAGAGAGAGAGAGAGAGAGAGAGAGAGAGAGAGAGAGAGAGAGAGAGAGAGAGAGAGAGAGAGAGAGAGATCCTTAGAGCAACGAATGATCTCTCTCTCTCTCTCTCTCTCTCTCTCTCTCTCTCTCTCTCTCTCTCTCACGTGTGCTCGGGGAAATGGTCGCCGCAGATAACCGTAGGCTTACAGTGGCCCCTGGACGGCGGTTCTTCCTCGACAAAATGAATTGGAGGAAAGGAAGGGAGCAGGAGGAGCAGGAGAACCAGGAGGAGAAGGAGGAAGAAGAAGAAAAAGTTGCCGGAGGGGAGACAGGAAATTTATCTCGCCAAAGTAGGTGTAAAAGACTCCCCCTCGTCACACCCCCACCTTACCTTCTCTCCCTCCTTCTTTTGGCCTCTACCTTAGTAGTTAATGGGTCCAGCGTCTTTCCCTTTTTTATCA
The DNA here is from genome assembly GCF_017591435.1 of Portunus trituberculatus. Taxonomy (NCBI): domain Eukaryota; kingdom Metazoa; phylum Arthropoda; class Malacostraca; order Decapoda; family Portunidae; genus Portunus; species Portunus trituberculatus. The sequence goes on from NC_059296.1 coordinate 633,805, forward strand.
GGTCGATAGGGAGTGTCCGCGTGCCGTGCCGTGACTGGAGGAATGGGGGTAAGGAGGGCCAGAGGAGGGTAAAGAAGTGGGGGCTCGTGGAGGGTGAAGTGAGAGGGTTGTGGAGGGTAAGGGAGGTTTAGGGTAGAGGGAGTTGTAGTGGGTAAGAGTGTAGGTCATTCATGTGGTCACTTAGCTGATGTGTTGGGGGTTTTGTAGGGTTGAAAGATGTGTTTATCTATATTTTTGTTTTTTGTTTTATGTCATGCGTGTTTGTCTGATATATATTTTCCTCCCTCTCTCTCTCTCTCTCTCTCTCTCTCTCTCTCTCTCTCTCTCTCTCTCTCTCTCGCTCGTTAATTTCTGATCCGTATTTTTTCATTGCCGAGTTTGTTTGTTTGTTTGTTTGTTTTATTCAATTGTTTGTGTCTGTTTTTGCCATTTTTCATATAAATTTGTTTTCATTATTCATTCATCTATTTTTCTCTCAGTAATTGGCAATATTCTAATTATTTTGTCTATTTTGTGCACGTACCTTTCTGTCGTTGTCATTTTTATTCTTTTCATTTATTCATTTATTTTGCTTTACTTATTCATGAAGTTAGTTAATTAGTTCAAAGTTAGTTCATTCATTCATTACATTTATTTATTTGTGTTTCTTTTTTAATAGTCGAGGTTTTCAGTTGTCAAGCCCTCCTCCTCCTGCTTCTCCTCCTCCTCCTCCTCCTCCTCCTCCTTGTCAGCTAATGTGAAGGGTTCTTAAGGAAGGTTGAACTTATTTGCCGCTAGATGTCACCACCCACGCTACTAGTTTACACAACACTCGCCTCCCTCACCCTTTCCCCTTCTTGTTTGGCCCGCCGTTCTCCACATTCGCCTCCACTCCCTTCTCTTCTTTGTACACGAAGCTTTCTCTCCCCTTCAGCTGTTGTTTGACTTCACGTCCGCTCTCACACAACAGCTGTAAGTTGATGTTTCTTTTATTCTTCTGTTTTGCTTTGGGTTTACCTCTCCCTCCGCATTCGTCAACGCCTCACACTGCTCCCCTTCCAAGTCTTGTGGTCAGTGCGTCTTGTTTTGCACCCAAGTTTTCCTTTACTTGGCTACCTAACCTTCCCTCCAAGCGCCCTTTCTCCCTTCCTGCCTTCCTGCACCACTCACCTCCACCCCTAAACATAGGATCGTGTTTTGTTATTTTACTGTACTCTCTCTCTCTCTCTCTCTCTCTCTCTCTCTCTCTCTCTCTCTCTCTCTCTCTCTCTCTCTCTCTCTCTCTCTCTCTTACTGCGGCGTCCTACTTCTGTAAGCCACGTTCATGTTTGCTGATATGAGAGAGAGAGAGAGAGAGAGAGAGAGAGAGAGAGAGAGAGAGAGAGAGAGAATGAGACTATTTTGATAATCTGACAAGCATTTCTTGTCTCAAAAGTGGAGAGGTCGAAGTTAGTGTTTCAGAAAGAGGACGAGCATGAAGACACTACATACATACATATGTAAGAAAACTCCAGAAGTTCATATCTTCTACAGCGAAGATTATTTGGAGAGCATGGAGACGAAGAGTTGAGGTTTTCATTTTTTTTTTTTTTTTTTGATGATGCTGATAATTTGTCGAACTTTTACTAGAATCATGGAAAGTATTGTTAAGGAACCTAAGAAAATTCTATCCAGTCTGTTATCTATCGAGATAAGACGCAGGAATACGGTCGGGGCAATGAGGAGATAGGATGGGGCGGTGACTTTTCAGTGCCGCAGGAGTGATAAAAGTACATCCACATCGCTGAGTATAGATAACAAGATTTACAGAAGAGGACGAGGAAACAAAGAAACCTCTCACGTAGCCAAGGAAGGCCTGTAATCCCTCACCAGTCTCTTATCGCGCCCCGCTCACGTCTTCCGTTGCTGCAATTGGTATTCTTTTCGAGATTCCGACATTTTTCTTATTTTCTAATCTCGCTTTTATTTCTGAATCACGATTTTCATACCAAATTACTGTGATTTATGCCTGAAACACGGTGCAGTGTATTAAACCATTTTTTAGTCGTTGTAGCCGGTGTACGATAATCTCTTTCGGCTTAGCAACTCTGGTTTTCTATCTGCATTGCGAGTCTCTGCCTGCCCGTGGCCGCCTGCGCCCATGCCGGGACAGCTGCGAGGGCTGGCTGATCCTCACTCCGCAAGGCACTTCTCGTACTTTATGCGGTAGCGTCTCGTGGCATTTTTGTGGGCGTGAGTTAGCGAGGCAGCGGTGTATCCCATGGAGCGCCGCCGCCATGCACTCAGACAGACAATTTTCTGCCTTTGATCCGGGAGACATAGAGGCTATGGATCGTCCTGGGTGAGGGGACTGCTCGCTTGTTCCAGACTATCCCCTTTACCCTTAGAGGGGGAGAGGCCGCCTGCTCGGAGTAGCCTGGTATGCAGTGTAACAAGACCCGCGGAGCTGTTCTCAACACAGCGCCGTAAAGCCAAACTTTTATGATGCCCACACCGCAGCTCATTTCTCGCCGCCGCCTGCCGAGGTTTGTCTCTCGCCACAGGGATGTCACTCGCTGAAAGGGTTATCTCTCTCTCTCTCTCTCTCTCTCTCTCTCTCTCTCTCTCTCTGGTGATAATGTTTTTTTTTTTGCACTTTTTTTTACCCTTTTATCGTATTTTTCCCCAGGCTACGATTATACCTGGAATAACAAAAGAGAAAGTTTTTTTTTATCTATCCCATTCCAAGTCGAATAATTTCCAGGCACATTAATTTCATTTTGACAAAATTGTAATTGGATTTCAGTGCAAGTAATTATAGTTCTTTAATTAATTGCAGATCACATTATTTTTCCCTCTCGGTGTCATCCTACATATAGGCAGTTTCCATAATTACGTACGTATACCTACAATATACGCACGCACACACGCACACCCCTCTCTTATCAACCCCCACACACACCATTCGTCTCTCTAATGAATACCAAGTCACCTTAGCCGCATTCCACACAAAGCCGCACGATTAAAACACAGCCTTCAGAAAGGTGGCTTTACTTTAAGGACAGTTAGTTGCAAAAATGAAAAGCATCGCTGCGGCATAGGTCAGACTGTGCAAAGGATTATGAAAAAGTCGAACATACGCACGCTGAGTGGATGTATGATTTCACTCTAAACGTTTAAGTTTATCGGTTCTTCAATTTCGGAATGAGTGAGGGACAAGAAGGTGTTGGAGTGAAAAAGAATCACAGCGTACGTCAAATGGTATTACAAAAAAACGGTACAAATTATTAACCACACGTAAAATAGTACAGGGACCCGTGTCTCAAAACGCTCTAGAATCTCATAACGACTCATTTCAAAGGCCAAGGAGAGGATAATTCAAGTTATTATAATGTGTTTTCCCATTTAAGATCATCGAAATCACAGGAGCACTCTTGAAAATCCCAGTAACATCCACTCACTACAAGAGCCTCAGAAACAAGTCGAACCTACAACTAAGACGCCGCAAGGTTTGAGGCTACGGTTCCTGCAGGTCTGTTTGCTGTAGGAAAGAGTGGGAGTGGACATGTCGCTTTAAGGGGAATGAGTTACAAAGAAAAATATAACAAGGCGCAGGTCAGATGGTACGTACAATTGGGGAGAGGGAGAGACTGGGATAAAAGTTGAGAATACGCACCGTTTCTTTGTTGTGTGAAGGAGTGACTTGGCCACGAAAAGACATTAAGAAAAAAAAAAAGAGAACAATAATAATAAACAAAACAAAAAATCAGATAGGACAAAGAGTTGAAACTATGCAAAAAAAAAAAAAAAGAATAATGATTCAAAACACTGATGGCACAGCGGCCAGTGGTGTGTTGTTTGGTGTAGGGAGGAGCGAGCGAGAGGGGAGGACTCTTAATGCACCAGTACTTACAGAAGGGGCACTGAGACACTAAGACCACGCATTGTGAGTCCAGGAAGGGAGAGAGGGATACTAAACGTTCCTGTGACTACAGATAGATAGATAGATAGATAGATAGACAGACAGACAGACAGACAGAAAATAAATGGTTAGGTAGACAGCCAAATACGATTACATATATAGATGTAGAGAGAGAGAGAGAGAGAGAGAGAGAGAGAGAGAGACGAACAGTAACAAGAACCAGCAGATATACAATATTATATGTACAGCAAACCCCACAACAGTCTACAGTCCGCAACGTGTAGTTCTGTTCCTCCATCCTCTTTAAAGATTTGAAGGAAATAGTAAAGCCTTTCAGCGCAGAGGGACAAAGTTTGTATGCCTTCTTAATGCAGCAAATCGTTCGGGAAACTTTGAAGAATTAGGCTATCTTTAAAGAAATGGGCAGCCTTCAAAGAAAGAAAAAGTATACTGGGTTGAAAATATCCAGGTATTCCAAAGTATTAAAGCCACTGACACAAGTAATTGCCTGTTTTGAAACTTCTCAGATTGCTTCAGTCCTCACTTGTTCGTTCTGGAAGACTAAGAAATTGAGACGAGTGCCCATAAATAACAACAATGTCGCACACTCCTCCACCTCCAGCTATGTAGCGCCACACAGTAACAATCAACTGTCGCCTGCAGGTGTCCGCCGAGGTATGGGAAAGACGGTCATCTCTATACCTGCTGTAGGGGATAGGCAATGAATGAACAGTAAAGTCTGTATATTCTTTCTCTCTCTCTCTCTCTCTCTCTCTCTCTCTCTCTCTCTCTCTCTCTCTCTCTCTGACAAATAATTAACGTAAAACCTTTTAATACTATTGTGGAGCAGTTCACTTACTTTCATACACCATCACTCTGTAAATAGACTGCACGTGTTTCATTATTTTGCTAAAATACCAAAGGTTGAAACACACCAAAGACATCACTATTAAGGCGCACGACTCTTAAGTGTGCAGCAGCAGCAGCAGCAACAGGGACATGAGAAGGAGGAAGAGGATGTTGAGGCCCCTATTGATATTTCCATGAGAGCTGACGGCACGAGTCGTCCTCTTTAGCGGCGGGCCGTTTAGCAGCCTCCTCCCCTCCTTCCTTCCCGCCGCTGGCCGCTGATGAGATCTGTACAATGAACAGGTTCTCGCCGCCCCGCGCGCCTCTCTCACTGACACTTGTCCTTCATCCTCGCCCCGCCTGTCACCAGTTCGATAACCTGACCGGTGTCCACGACGTCATCAAGGAAACATTCTTGTAGCGTGTGGGCGCCGCCATTGTGGTGCTGGTGAAGGGAAGCTGGTGGCGCGGGGAGAACACAGTTCATGCTGCTCTCAGGGCCTCCTCTGTTTACAGCGAGCTACGGCACTGCTGCTGGCACGAGGGGTAGGGCGGAAATGTGTTTTGTAATATTGCTGTTTATTGTCCGTAATAGTTATCAGTCTTTCTCCTTTGAGACAATTTATTAAACGGCGTGCACATCATTATGAACCAGCGGGTGTGTCTACTTAGAGCGAGGAAAGATTCCATCGTTACATTGTGACGCTTCATTCGCAGAGTGTCTCGTGTGTGTGTGTGTGTGTGTGTGTGTAATTGTTGTTGATTCAGTCCGGTCATTTAAAATTAATCTGCATTATAACGATCATATGACAGGTTGGTGCGCCTTTAAAGCTTCATTAAATTACCAAAACAAGTAAATATATTGACTGCTGTGAGGGAAACCCAATGGGATTGTGTAGCACGTATGCCTGGCGAGCACAGCACTGAAGACTGCCTCATATTTTCTTCCTCTGAGCCTGTCCAAGCAGTTCACATCCATTGCCTTTGATCTTTTCCCTCCGCCAAGGAGCAGCATGGCATTTATTGGATCTTACAAGTCACACAAAATCATTAAGCCACTTGTATTTTTATCGATAGTAAAGTCATTCTTGCCTCCGAATCAAGGCGCCGTAATGACCTCGTAACTGTGGCGCCAAAATTACAATCAATCATTATCGTACGCTGGAATTTTAATACTTTATCATCCGTGCACTTCATTATAGATTCGCTATATTGCATACTTTATTTATTTTTTCTTCAATATAGAATACGACGAGTAAGTATGAAGGGGTGCGCCACGGAGTGATGCCTTTGACAGTCTCGATAGCTGGCTTCTCTTCCATCTGGTATTCTCGTGGACGTGCAAACCGTGATATGAACCCAGACCTTTGGTGACAAGATTTACTGGGACGGAAACATCATCGACTTTCCTTACGGTCCACATGTGAGTCTTGCCTTCGGTCTGGAGAATGTGCCGGTGGATTTTAGGGTCAAACATGCGACTCTTTCAAGATATCCTAAAAAGAGGCAAACACGCGGAAACCTCTCTCTCTCTCTCTCTCTCTCTCTCTAAAAACGATCTTTGAAATAACAGTTGTGACAGAAACGCTAGAAAGAAATTGTAGCTCACTGAAGTTCGGCGCTGTGTTTGACGGCTTTGTGGTGCTGACTGCTAAGGCGTGTATTCTTTCTGGAACATTTTGCTCTCTCTCTCTCTCTCTCTCTCTCTCTCTCTCTCTCTCTCTCTCTACGACTGTATTCAAAGGCTACATCGATGATTATTTGGGTTCTGGGGTGTATTCCTCTTGTTGACGATGTAGAAATAATGTTAATATGTCACTAGAACCATAAAGAAAAACCTTCTAACTTGAACCTGAGCCTTTTGAATATAGTGGAGGTGATGTGAGGAAGTATTTCTGAATGCACTATAGTCATTTGAGCAGTTATTGCCCCAGAGAGTAATGTTTAGCGCAGTATGAGGAGCAGGGACCAAGATGTGCTGTGTGTGTGTGTGTGTGTGTGTGTGTGTGTGTGTGTGTGTGTGTGTGTGTGTGTGTGTGTGTGTGCTCGAAACATAACAGTGTACATGAAGAGCTGTCTTTTCTGTCCATGCATTAACATCACACCAGCCGTAAACTGCCAGTCATTGTATTAATCTCGGGCGATTTATTCACTGCCACATGACAATGTACAAACAAACCACCAACAGAATAATGATTTATTTATGAAATATTTGAGCTCAGCGTGATGAAAAGAGGCAAGTCAATTATTCATGAGACAGTGGATGAATGAGTATATTATGCCAGGCTGGTGTGTGTAGCACGTCTTGTGTGGCGCGGCACGAATCCACAACATATGTATTTCTAAACATCTAATCGTGTTACGTCTTGCTGAAGTTATCTAGAATTCAAGTGTGCTCTCATAATTCCAGTACTTTAACAAGAATTTTTCGCTATCAACAGAAAGAAAAATAAAACACAATTGATAATCTTTGTGAGGTTTGAAAGTGATGAGATAACACCATTTTACGGGCCTTTGATGCCTCCACTACACAATAAACGATCGGGACAGTCCTGTTAATTAATCCTAACTGTTTGCACGGATAATTATTCGCTCCTCATTACGATCCATCAGCTACTAATCACTCAGTCCCTGTTGCGTGGAGAAGGTATTACATGCATGTGAAATTTTCACCTCGCATCTTCTCAGTTCATCCACTAGGTTGGAACATCAGAAAATAAGAGAAGCTACAAGGAAAAAGAATGCAATAAAATAGGGGAAGCTGCAAGGGGGGAGGGGGGAAAGCATGAGAGAAGCTACAAAAAAAGCACATAAGAAAATAAAGGAAGCTGAAGAAAAAAATAACATAAGAGAAGCAACAAGAAAAAAAATACTAAAATTTGAGAAGCCACAGAAATAAATAAATAAATAAATATATATATATATATATATATATATATATATATATATATATATATATATATATATATATATATATATATATATATATATATATATATATATATATATATATATATATATATATATATATATATATATATATATATATATATATATATATATATATATATATATATATATATATATATATATATATATATATATATATATATATATATATATATATATATATATATATATATATATATATATATATATATATATATATATATATATATATATATATATATATATATATATATATATATATATATATATATATATATATATATATATATATATATATATATATATATATATATATATATATATATATATATATATATATATATATATATATATATATATATATATATATATATATATATATATATATATATATATATATATATATATATATATATATATATATATATATATATATATATATATATATATATATATATATATATATATATATATATATATATATATATATATATATATATATATATATATATATATATATATATATATATATATATATATATATATATATATATATATATATATATATATATATATATATATATATATATATATATATATATATATATATATATATATATATATATATATATATATATATATATATATATATATATATATATATATATATATATATATATATATATATATATATATATATATATATATATATATATATATATATATATATATATATATATATATATATATAAGAAAAGGTACAAGAAAAATAAGGACATGAGAAAATAAGGGAAACTGAACAAAACAACAACAGAATTAACATAAGCGAAGTTACAATAAACCGTTGGGCCTACACGTGACAGTCCCTATTCTTAGCCAGACATTACATTCACATTCTCACAAATCTGTCTGACCTTCTTTTAAAAGTTCTCTAATGACTCGCCACCAGCAACCTCATCTTGATCACTGTATCTGTTATTCCGTCCACCTACCATTCTACTTGAGAACCGGTATTGTACTAATGAAAATGACAATGTTCTGTTCGCTGGAGAGAATTATGGTGTGTACTGCACTGATGAAATCTGACTGAATATACGCGACACGAAGACTTAAATGTTGATATTGTGATTATGTATTGTGTAACCCATCATATGAATTTGACAAATATAACAGCATAATGTATTTATCTCCAGCAGCAGCGTGTGATCACTGCACGCATGACATTGGCTTTGTAACACGGGATCAATTATATTTGTTGTAATATATTTTTTCCTTCGTGACGAGTTATATACAGTTTGGTTTACTTAAGCATTAACTTTTTATTACTTATTAATTCATTAATTTACTTATTAATTCATTCATTCATTTATTATTCATCCATTTACTTATTAACATTTAGAATACTGGCATTACGTTTACCATTATCACCCATAGATGGAGGAGCCTTCGGGTCATGACGGTGAGCAGTACTCTAGTGCGGGCCTTAAGGTTATGTTTGGGATGTCACGGCGATCCAGTTCAAGATATTATGAGTAACAAGGCTGTAGTAATGCATTCTGCCACGAAATGTCGCTGGTTCCTGCCCTGTCACTGTGTTGGGCTGTGTTGTGACGCAATCCAGATCACCAGTGATGAATGTTTGTCTTAGACTTTATAAGTTTTCATATATTCATCTACTCGCTGCTCCTTTTGTGGTAAGCGATTCTAACACACAATCACACGAGCGACGATCATTTTCCTGTTCATGCGAATACTATAACACAGGATAATATGAAATTAAAATAAAATAAATAGGGGCCTCCATATAATACACACACACACACACACACACACACACACACACACACACACACACACACACACACACACACACACACACACACACACACACACACACACACACATATATATATATATATATATATATATATATATATATATATATATATATATATATATATATATATATATATATATATATATATATATATATATATATATATATATATATATATATATATATATATATATATATATATATATATATATATATATATATATATATATATATATATATATATATATATATATATATATATATATATATCTACGACTGTATTCAAAGGCTACATCGATGATTATTTGGGTTCTGGGGTGTATTCCTCTTGTTGACGATGTAGAAATAATGTTAATATGTCACTAGAACCATAAAGAAAACCTTCTAACTTGAACCTGAGCCTTTTGAATATAGTGGAGGTGATGTGAGGAAGTATTTCTGAATGCACTATAGTCATTTGAGCAGTTATTGCCCCAGAGAGTAATATTTAGCGCAGTATGAGGAGCAGGGACAAGATGTGTTGTGTGTGTGTGTGTGTGTGTGTGTGTGTGTGTGTGTGTGTGTGTGTGTGTGTGTGTGTGTGTGTGTGTGTATGTATATATATATATATATATATATATATATATATATATATATATATATATATATATATATATATATATATATATATATATATATATATATATATATATATATATATATATATATATATATATATATATATATATATATATATATATATATATATATATATATATATATATATATATATATATATAGATATATATATGCCCATATATAAATATATATATATATATATATATATATATATATATATATATATATATATATATATATATATATATATATATATATATATATATATATATATATATATATATATATATATATATATATATATATATATATATATATATATATATATATATATATATATATATATATATATATATATATATATATATATATATATATATATATATATATATATATATATATATATATATATATATATATATATATATATATATATATATATATATATATATATATATATATATATATATATATATATATATATATATATATATATATATATATATATATATATATATATATATATATATATATATATATATATATATATATATATAGAGAGAGAGAGAGAGAGAGAGAGAGAGAGAGAGAGAGTACACGGAAGTTAGGCGTATCCACCATTCCTTACTTCTTCCAACACAAAGAAGCAGAGCCTATAACAAAAGGTCCGCTCTGATAGCGTGCTATGGAAGCCAAACAGGAGGCCGAGCTGAACGATGCCCTGAATAATAGGAATATATTTTCTATTCATTATTTTCTATTATATTATAAAATCAGAGTCACCGCGGAACTAATTTCCATAGTTGGTCTCTACTGAGGAATAAAAACTTGAATATACAATGATATCCGTAATTAAGCCACGTCTTGCTTTGTTTATGTAAAATGACAACTGGAAAAGAAAAAGAAAAAGGTCTTAGTAATTTGTAAAGCTAAGAAGAGACGATAAAGTGCAAGTGATTTCAAGAACGCTGAACTCCACGGGCCTCAAAATGTCCCACGTTGCTTCTCGGTTGCCGGGGAGGATAAAGAGTGAAGGGATGTGAACTGTCTGACCACGGTGAGGTGGAGGAAACCCATCATGCAGGTGACGACACTCCTTGGTACCGTGTTCCTTAGAGGCAGTGCTCCACAGTTACCCTGCTTTCCATTCACGACATCCAGTATGTGTGATCTCTCTGATAACTCAACGAAACTTTAAAGGCGCACCAACTTATCATGTTGTTACTGTAATGTAGATTAGTTTTATATGACCTGACCGAGTCCACGATAACCAAACACACACACACACACACACACACACACACACACACACACACACACACACACACACACACACACACATACACACACACCAGGGGGACATATGTGGGCATTCCTCTTCCCTCAAATGTTACCCCCGATGTCTAATAATAATGGGGAAGCCAATATGCACAATGTATTATGATTCATGCAGAATGATTTAATGATGACGACAAGATGGCGTCGACGGTAATAAAGATGATGATCATTGATAATGAAAAAAAAATCAACTACAAAAACACATTTTCGTCCTCTCCCTCGTGCCAGCAGCAGTGCCGTAGCTCGCTGTAAACAAAGGAGGCCCGAGAGCAGCAAGAGCCTCGCCACCAGCTTTCCTTAACCAGCACCATAATGGCGGCGCCCACACGCTACAAGAGCGTTACTTGATGACGTCGTGGACACCAGTCAGGTTATCGAACTGGTGACAGGCGGGGCGAGGATGAAGGACAAGTGTCAATGAGAGAGGCGCGCGGGGCGGCGAGAACCTGTTCATTGTACAGATCGCATCAGCGGCCAGCGGCGGGAAAGAGGGAGGGGAGGAGGCTGCTAAACGCCCCTCCGCTAAAGAGGACGGCTCGTGCCGTCAGCTCTCATGGAAATATCAATAGGGGCCTCAACATCCTCTTCCTCCTTCTCATGTCCCTGCTGCTGTTACTCCTGTTGCTGCTACTGCTGCTGTTGCTGCTGCGGTTCTGGTAGTTTGCTTTGCTCCTGCAAACACAAGAAAGGATTTTGCGCCTGGCAGTGTCTCAGTATTTGATCAAAGTAATGAAACTTAATTATGTAAGTCTGTTTATAGAGTAGCGGTGTATGTTAAAAGGTTTTTCCTTAATTATTTGTGCTGGTGACCACCAAAACAACAATATTTAACACTCTAACCCCATAGTGCTGAACTATGACCGTTTTCCTAGACCAGAATATTTATGGAGGGAGCGAAAAGCAGCGATGTGCCAGGAACCGACACAACCAAAAAGATTTACTGGCCACTGCCCTGTTGCATGAAAAGCTTTGTTAATTTTTGTTTTGTTTTATGATTTGTTAGTTCTATACTTTTCGTGTATTTATGGAGTTATTTACATACTGATGTATTATTCACTTTTTTCTATAAATCGTGTAGATTCTCTTATTCATTAAAGAACTTTGTTGAGACAGCAAATTATCCTCAACATTTTTATTATATATGTTTTTCGTGAATCACATGGTTTAAATATCATTCAAACAACGATGTTTTAAGCAAATTGTGTCATCAGGCATGCAGGATCTCAGGCTCCATGGCCTGCACCCCGTGCCACTGGTGTATGGCGTGCATGGCTTGAAACCATTAGAGTGCAGGGAATGGCTGAGTGCTGGAGTCTTTAATATAGATAAAAGTATATTACAGTACAGTGCGCTCCAAAATGGTTGTTTGAATGGTCTTTCGAAATTAGTATAATGATCCTGCATTCATTGTGAAGTAGGTATGGTAGATGAAACAGACACTCGTTCCCTGCCACCCTTGCATGCAAACACTTTAGCAAAGGGTTTCACGTTACCTTCAGGTTATCCAGCTCATTGTACCACCCACAGCACGGAGAGCAGTGGCTGTGGCGAGGGTTATGGTGATTCACGTAGCAAAACAAGCCTCAGTCTTCAGCAACACTTGTCTCACACACCAGGTGGATACGCGTCATATTTCATTGAAGTGACCATTGCTGCCTGTGCTTAATTGTCCATGTAACGCTTTGATCGCAGCGTGCCAATCACCACGTCAACAGAAAAGAATGTCACACAGTTTGAGAGGAAGACGAGGACGGAGATGGTCCAGATGACGTCTCCAGAAAGTGTCATCTCGCCAGATAGTCATGGTTAGTAGTCAAACAGGATATAAATAAAAAATAAATAAATAAATAAAAAAAAAAACGTCCGCCATTGACTTGTACTGTCTTTACCGGCTTGTCTCAGCATGAAATCGTGTGATCTATAAAGACTCTTCCGGTTGTCAGATTTTATAAGGAGACTGTCAGCAGATCTGAGGATGTAAGACTTAGGAACAATGCTGAGCACAGTAGAATCGAGTACAGAGAGTTACTCGAATTCCGACTACAACTGTACCAGTGCTGTATTCTGGCTGCGATTTTTTCTTATTGCGAAATAGTTCAAGTGTCTGATGAATATTGGTTCAGGGGGATTGGTCATAATTAAATCTGTGAAAAAGAATATGTAACTGAATAGAGTAGCAGTAAGGAACAACTCTGCTTTAAGAGTAAAGGTCATACGAGCAATAA
>NC_059296.1:652500-702500 GCF_017591435.1 Portunus trituberculatus
AAACTTTTGATGAACTAATAACTACGAACTTCATTTATTTAGACTCTCTCTCTCTCTCTCTCTCTCTCTCTCTCTCTCTCTGTTCACATCCTTTCGTCAAGGTAGGAAGAGAAAAGTTGGGGCTCAAAGGTCAAGGTCACGCCATTTTAAACTCATGTGCTTGGTCGTGTTCGAATATTCATCTTAACATGGACAAGGAATGCTTACATTAACGAGTGAGTCCTTCGTAACATGACATGCTCGCTTCGGCTCGCTTCAGGTAAACTTTCATTCATCACATCGGTTCCTCGTCCCTTGCATCTGCAGCTTTTGTTATATTCAAAATTCTTGTGTCCTTTTATTAATATTCTCTGTCAATTCTTTCCATTTTTCTATCTTTTTTATTTCCATAATTCCTTGTCTCATCTCTCTCTCTCTCTCTCTCTCTCTCTCTCTCTCTCTCTCTCTCTCTCTCTCTCTCTCTCTCTCTCTTTGTTTGGTATACTGAAACACGTTTTATGCAATAAAAAAAACGTCAAATATTTTATCAGTTATTCATTAACATGACGTTTGGCAGCACTGTAGGAACTCTGAGATGCAATGTGTTTGCCAGGGATATGTGGATGACTTGACATGGCGTAAATGGTTATTGTGTTAACTGCGTAGTGTGGCTTTGATATCTGAAGTGTGACCGTAGAATGATTTGGATGAGTGGCATGCGGCGGTACAGTTTGCGTGTGGTGTTTGTGTGACCGTGGTGTGGCGTGGTGAACAAATGTAAAATGATTTTGATACAAACGTTGTGAGTCTAACTGAAGTTTCATTAACGTTCCCTTCCACCAAGATGTACATATTGTGGAAGTAAAATTTCATCACTATTATATACCATCCTGATCCGTGCCTGTGGCGTGATGTGTGTTTCTGGCAGGCGCGTGATTCGTAAGTATGAGAGTACGTGTGTGACTTGTGCGACGGAGCGTGAATGGAGTTTTGTGTAACAGTTTTGTATGGTGGTATATTTCAGTTTGGAAGCTGAGAAATGGGAGGACTGTTATTGTAAGTTTGCCTAAATGCGGCAGTGCAGTGTGCAGAGGATAGGATATATAATGGCAACAACATACAACATATTCAAGAGCAGTCGACACTACTAAGAATTAAGACGAAGTGTTTTGAGTAAGATAGTAGTATTTCATTAAAAACGACTATGTGAACCAAACCACATTTTTTTTTTTTTATCCTAGCATCACTTGAGTATTTATAATATATTTAAGTGAGCGGAGATAAGATTGAGGTATAAAATATACTGTTGTCGCTTTATACACGGTTAATATTTCCCGGAACTAAGGCCGAATATTATTAACTCCAAATACATATCACAAGTGTATAAGCAGATTGATTTGTGTGATGTATCTGTGACGGCGGTTTCACACACACACACACACACACACATATATATATATATATATATATATATATATATATATATATATATATATATATATATATATATATATATATATATATATATATATATATATATATATATATATATATATATATATATATATATATATATATATATATATATATATATATATATATATATATATATACATGTGCAGGAGCGACAATCTGTGAGAGGGGTAAAGTTTTTTTTTTTCATGTGAAAGAGAGATGTTTGCAGAAGCAACAGTTTGTGAAGGGACTTTAGTTGTTTCGGTGGGATAAAAAAGTTTGTAAGAGCAGCATCTGTGAAGGGTCTCTTCATGTAGAATAGAGGTATCTGCAGAAGCAACAAAGGAGTAGGTAATACATATGTGGGAGCGACGATAACTAGTTTGCAGAAAGTTTAGTTTCTTTTTGTGAAATACAAGAATTTGCAGGAGCGACAATCTTAAAGAAGTTTGCAGGATCAATAATAAATGAGAAACATGCAGGAGCGAGAATCTGCAGAGAGCTTATGGATCGAGTGTTTCAATATAGAGTTGAGTGGAAGGGTTTGCTGGAGCGACATCTGGCGGCCGAGCGGGACGCCTGCGCCGCGGCTCCCCGATAGCACTGTTTACACCGGGAGGCACCGCCATTGCCAGCGTGCCGCTGCCATACACTCTCGCGTCACTGATACATGCGGCATAATACTTTGGTGAATGTGTATATAGAACAACCAGTAAAATGCTGGCCCTTGCGAAGAGTGTAAAGGAGGAGGATTACAACCCTGAAGAAGAAGGAGAAGTAGGTGAGGATTTTGATATCACGGGTATGCTGGAGATGATGCCGCCGCCCCAGCCTCCTGAGACAGGTGAGTGGCCAGCTACTAGCACATTTCTGATCTACAGTGCAAGATAGTTGTGCAGGGTTATAGGCTAGATCACTGTCGTGTATGTGGGTCATGAAAAACGTCTAGTAAGATGTAATCGTGGCCTTACATCGGGGAGGCTTTGGTGTGTGGGAGGGTTCTCCTCCTTATTCTGGTTCTGTTGTGAGTGAACATTATACCATGTCCACGACGCGAATTGAAACGAAACATGCGTGAGTTGTAGTTGTAATGTTATCTTTATAGTAATTTGGAGTTTTTCTTATTGAGAATGTTGATCTTGCAAGTTTGATTGATTAGATGCGAGGCGCCGCTGCATTGTTTACTTTGTTGTGTCACAGTATGTTTTCAATTTGTAATATCACGAATTTCTAAGAATGTTTCTTATACTGTGATGGATTTCTTTGTGTTTTGAATATTGATCTTGATTTTTTTTTTTATGGACACTTAAGAGAATTTCAGGTTATTGGATATAATGCCACCACTTACCTCTCGTTGGTATTTATAAAAGTGTACCTCTTTAACATCTGACAAAATTACATTTTTATGGTAAATCATGGTGGGTGGTAACCTGGGTAGTTGGAGAAAACGATAAATTTGATCATAGTTAATATTGAAAGAATTGATCATTTGAAGCAATAAAGATATACACCACTGTTATGTGACCTAAGTACTTCTTGGAGAAATAATCTTATTTTTCCTTATGGCAGATCTACTTATACATATAACAATAACTTGTCATTTTGGTTATTGACGTTCTGTAAGACATTTATTCTCTATAGTATTTTTGTTGCAAGAAAGTAGTTATAAGCTATATTGAGATGATGTTAATAGGCTTGGTGAGTTTTTGTTTGGTTAGTTAGGTTAGATTAAAAATAAAAAATAAACTTACAATTATAGCAATAACAGTAATGAGAGTTAGGCAATGGTTAAAAGTGGTTAGTGCTTCAGCTTCAAGAGTTACAATCACCACTACCACTTCCATCTTGTGGCTGTTAGTATGAATGAAACAGAAGACAACAATGCGCTGGTATATTATAGGGACTCGACTAAATTGAATTATTTATTTTTTATTTTCTTCTTCTTCTTCTTCTTCTTTTTCTTTTTCTTTTTCTTTTTCTTCCTCCTCCTCCTCCTCCTCCTCCTCCTCCTCCTCCTCCTCCTCCTCCTCCTCCTCCTCCTCCAACATGTCTTTATGCTTTGTATCCCCATGTCTTTTTTTCATATTTCCAGCTGAGAATTTTCTTGTGGGAGATGACATGAGGGCATTGAAACTCATATACCGACTGTCAAAAAAGCGGACTCGCAGAAAGAAGCAAAAGACAGGCCATGCTTCAAGTGTGCAAAAGGGAGACTGTGATTCAACTGCACAGAATCTGCTCCCTGATTCAAGTATATTTTATAGCAGTAGTAGTTGTCTGGGACTACTTTGTAGTAGGGAATTTATGTTGTGGGATTGAAGGTTTAGTAGAGTGAGATATTATTTGTATGTGGTTTTTATTGGGACTTGTAGTTTTACTTATGACATTATGCATTTGTTAGTATTCACCTATTTTGTCTGCTGGTCACCCAGTTAGCCGTGTGTGTGTGTGTGTAATTCACCTCGGTCGTCTGCTGGTCACCCAGCCAGTCTTCCCCATTACGGAGCGAGCTCGGAGCTCATAGACTGATCTTCGGGTAGGACTGAGACCACAACACACTCCACACACCGGAAAAGCGAGGCCACAACCCCTCGAGTTACATCCCGTACCTATTTGCTGCTAGGTGAACAGGGGCCACATATTAAGAGGCTTGCCCATTTGTCTCGCTGCTCCGGGACTCGAACCCGGCCTTCTAGATTGTGAGTCGAGCGTGCTAACCACTACACTACGCGGTGTGTGTGTGTGTGTGTGTATGAAGGTGGGTTCACACATGTCAATTTGTGACTGAAATTACAAGTACTGTAACTAGAAGTATCAACTAAGCTTATCTAGTCAGGACGTGTTCACATATAGCAACAGGGAACTATCTACTGGTTAGCTGGAAGTGAATGTAAACAAACAGCCATTCAACAAGATGTCTTTCTCTGGTGATGATGGCAATTACAATCAAATTAAATCATCACAAGTATTCAATCCTCATCTCCAACAATACCCTGCATAGAGGGAAACAGTTCTTGGAGAATGGCAGCTATCTCATTGAATGTTGAGTTATTTAAGCTTTTTTTGCTGTATAATTATTTTTTAGGGTCCAAGATGTGTTCTTTTCTCTCACCAGCTCCAACATCTTCTCTACATCTAGACAACACATTTTCAAACTTTTCTCCATGACGTAAACGTAAATGGACTGAACAAGCCCAACATGACGGTCTTGCTTTGCGATTGGTTTCTCCAGTAGCTAGGCTACTGGACTGTACCAACTTGCAATTTATGTTGCATAGTGACATGTAAATCTGCTTATATATATATATATATATATATATATATATATATATATATATATATATATATATATATATATATATATAATCTTTATGTTTTTATATTTGTATGTTTGATTTTAGGTATGTGGTGATCCCACAGCCTTATTTACATAGTTATAGCTATACCATTTTAAACTGTAGTCATTCTGAGTAGTTAAGGAAATTACTAGTGTCAAGGTATCAGGTATTGGGCATGCCTCATCATTATGTCAGCTGTTGTCTTCTTGATCCTCATCATGCCCATTACCTCATTGTGAGAACTCCTAGAGCAAGTGTCAAACATATGTGCAGTAATGAAACATGGGAATTAAGATTATGGGCAGGAATTAAGTATGGTAGTAGTTTTTCTTATTTATTAACTGATCATTACTGAAGTTTTATATCTAGTAACAAATAACTAAAACAGATACAGTAGAACTTTGTGTAATGATAATTTTTTCGGGTTGCAACTTCATTTTATGGGGAACTTTAAAGGGGTGACTAACAATTTCCACTTGCATTCATCCATATGTTAAATGCCTTTATGCTTCTCTCTCTCTCTCTCTCTCTCTCTCTCTCTCTCTCTCTCTCTCTCTCTCTCTCTCTCTCTCTCTCTCTCTCTCTCTCTCTCATATACAGGGATATCGTGATTTATGCATGTTTAGAATATGTGATTTTGGAATAACACAATGTGGAAAACCTAGTCAATTTTTACTTATTACACATTATTTAGAATAACATGATGTTAAGAAAATTAAGTTGTGTGGTTGGTTTAGTTCCGTGATAAGGCCACCAAGTGTCACCAGGTGCTCCCCATGTATATAGACAACAGACTGTCCCTTGGCATGGTACTTCATGCTCATTGTGAGTAACAATGTACTTAAAGCTACAGTGTACAGTTCAATTGGGTAATCATATTAACTTTATGCAGTTTTTATAATATGCAATCCCTTTAGGATCATATCCCCCACATTATTTGAGAAATTCCTGTATATATATTAATGTAATATTTTAGCCTTCCATTATTACATTGATATACAGGATGCTTTATTCCAACATTTCATCAATGCCATTTGTTAGGATCATAATGATGTCAAAACTGATAGATGAGAGTGCCACACTAAAAGAAATGCATAAGACAAAAAAAATCAAGAGAGATTTAAAAGAATATTGCCATTAATTTTTTGAAGTAAAATTTGCTTATGCCTTCATTATCTTCAGGAAATGGGGAAATTGGACGGCAGAATGGCCTTGGTCCACGGGATGGCAGTACTGGTGGGATGTCCAAGGAAGAAAATGGAGAAAGTGGCCAGACACACTCACTCAAGCGCAGCTCTTCCCATGACGTTGAAGTGGGTGCAGATCAAAACGGTGGGTTATTAAACATATCTGATAAAGTGTTTTTTTTTTTTTTTTTTTTTTTATTATTATTAAGTGGTTATCAAATTAAAAATATAGCTTTGCACAATTCATCATCTTGATATTAATCTTATCATGCTTGTCAGAAATGGCAGCTAAACGACGAAAAACTGGACCTCCTCAACCAAAGAATCCCATCAGCACACTGAATGAGTTACGACCTGGCTTGGTGTACAAAACCATGGCCATGGATGGACCATCCCACGCTCCAGTCTTTACTGTAACTGTAGAGGTAGGATTTGATAGTTTACAAAAGCATAAGGATGAAATACAAACAATATTCTTTTTGTACACTTTTTTTGTGAAGTATCATTATATCAAACATTTGGGGATCTTACATGAGAACTATTGGAGTGGTTAGTGCAAAAAAAAATTAACATTTTTGCCTGCACAACTTTAGTTGCATGCTTTTGCCTATTGAAAAAGAAAAAAAAAACTGTCATTAATTGCCAAGCAGTGTTTGAAGGTGTTGCATGCTTTTGCCTATTGAAAAAGAAAAAAACTGTCATTAATTGCCAAGCAGTGTTTGAAGGGTTTGTTTTTTCTCTTGTTAAATACTTTACTAGCTGATGATATCGAAGCAAGTATCATTGTGTACAATAATCTGAGTTTGGCTTAATGAGAAGAAAAGTTTTAGATCTTTCCTAAGGTGCCACATTTAGTTTTGCTGCTTTACTCTTCAATATATTATTTCTGTTAGGTGGTTGTGGTAGAAAAGTCACCACTTCAATCAATGCACTATTTACATTAAAGAATTTCATTTGTTTTCTCTCTCAGTAAGATATGCTTACTGCTTGCTCTCTTATTTCACAGGAATTCCAGTCTTCCCTACACCATCAATATCAGTATTGAAGATTTTATGCTGTTTCTTCTGGTCCCCTTTCTTTCACCTTTACCATTTCTACCTGGAAGAGTTTCATTATTCCATTATTGTGTTTTGATACTCATGCTCAGGTGCTATACCAAACACTTTTGCAAAAGTAATTTTGTTACATATTTACTACACGTACACTTAAATTCGTGCATTTGTATCAAATGAGACCTCACCTCATTACTCTGTTTGCAGCTCAATGGACAGGTTTATGAAGGCACTGGTCGCAGCAAGAAGCTAGCCAAACATGCAGCAGCAGAGGCCACTTTAAGGTCTTTCCTGCAGTTCCGTAATGCCTCCGACGCTGCTGAGGCCTTGGGCACCAACATAACCTCACCCCAGGACTTCACCAGTGATGTCTCAGAGGCTGGGTTTGGTGTGGGCTCCTCCACTGGTGTAAGTTAGGGTGTGATAATATTGACCACTGACTTTCTTGGCCTGTTATGTTTGTTTATTGACTTATAATTTTGCATCTATCAGCAACAGCAAAGTTCTCATCTAGTCTTTTTGATATACTGACTTTTTGGTATGATTTGATATTTTGTAGTTTTTTTTTTTTTTTTTTTTTTTTTTTTTTTTTTTTGTTAGTTATAGCTAGGTAAAATTTTATTTCATCAGTATCTCCAGTAGTATATATATTGTTAACTGCAAAGATCTTATATTCCATTTTATCTGTGTCTATTCTTTTTTTTTTTTTTCCTCTCTTTTTTTATTTTTTTTACATTTTTTTTAAGGAGGTAAATTTGGCACACTTTCAGGCTTCAACCCATCACTCGTGTGACTAAGTAAATATACAATTATGCTCCCATATTGATGTTTCCCTCTTGCTAGGTTGGGTTTGTATTGTCTGATGAATGAAAGGATGGTACATAGTGTAACTCTTCTTTGAAAATTAATATTGTAGATTTTATGACAGTTGGTAACCCTACAGCATTTTTAGGAGTTTTAAATAGTGAAGTATGGAACATATACCATAGCTGGCTGTGGCTTTGGCAGTCATTTCTCTCTTTTATTGGTTTTTGAAACTAGTGGATGACATTCCTTATCCTGAGACAGGACCACTGCAGGTGCTATTTGTTTAGCATGACATCTGCATTGTGCATATTCCAATGTGCTGTTAGTCATTAGGGAAGTTTTAATAAGTTTTGTCCCACCAAAATTGTGCTGAAAGTGGACACAACTCAGATAATATAGATGCTTGTCTCCTTAAAGAATATATATTCTTGTATGTATCCATATAACCCATTCCAGCAACTTAATTAACTACCTATTTGAAGTGAGATATTATGGTGACTAAAAATGAGGCCTAATTGTGAAATTTAAGTTTTCTTTATTTTATTTAGTTACTAGAATGCTGCCAACTGTTTTAATGGATTCACTTGCTTCTTATAGTCAGTTTATGTCATCTTTCTTTTCTTTGAAGTAATACTTTTATTAGTTAGGTTTTTGAAAACCTCCTTTTGCTTTTTCCTTTCCTAAGATCATCCATAGGCAAAAGTTATTCCTTTTAAATCATATTGGGATTTAAAGATTTAGGGAGTGAATAATGGTTAGGTTTTTTAAGATGAATCTAATGAGGATGTTCTCTGAGTTGTCTTTCTGATTACTGAGGATGTTGGGAAACCGTGAAGAATAGTATCTCCTGCAAGTCATTAATTTCCCAGCTGATTCACAAGCATCCTAGGACCAGTTATAGATGTTGTGATCAAATACTTTCATGGCAGGGCTTGGTGTTTAACAAGCTGGCTAGTATAGGGAGCATATGTGTTCAGATTAACACTATTGAGATCTGATTTAATTGATCTTGAAATATCAGATAATATGATTATCACTAGCATTCTCTCTCTCTCTCTCTCTCTCTCTCTCTCTCTCTCTCTCT
This sequence comes from Portunus trituberculatus, assembly GCF_017591435.1. NCBI lineage: Eukaryota > Metazoa > Arthropoda > Malacostraca > Decapoda > Portunidae > Portunus > Portunus trituberculatus. The sequence continues at coordinate 661,403 of NC_059296.1, forward strand.
CTCTCTCTCTCTCTCTCTCTCTCTCTCTCTCTCTCTCTCTCTCTCTCTCTCTCTCTCTCTCTCAAGTTGTTCTTTGATAATCTTAAAAGGAGGAGGAACTTAGACACTTGGATGTTAGGATAAGTTTGCATCTTGCCATGTTGTATCTATGTATTTTTTAATCAAACTATGACACGATTCTAAAAGGAGTATCAAGACACTTAGACATTAAGAAGGTTAATCTTGAATCTTTCTATTTCTTTTTCATTTTGCTCGTGGGAATGTCATTCTGGTGTCTTTTATCTAAATTCCTTTCCTGATATTTGGAAATTCTTTTTATTTACTTTTTTTTTTTTTTTTTTTTTTTTTCCTCTCCTCTTTCTTTCTTTCCTCTCCATACTATTCTGAGACATAATATTCTCTTCAGAGAGTTGCTCCTCAAGTTTTTCATCACATTTCTGGTTAGAAGGATAGAAATGTTGAGAAGTAGACATTGATTACATAATTATAGTACTTGATTGTAAAATTTGCTACAATCACCTAGGAGCTCAATTATTTTAGTGTATTACTTTTTCCCTGCTTCTCCACTGCTGATGGGGGCTGTATATTTGTTGGTTGCAAAAGTGGTGGTGTGAAGTCTGGTGCCAAACCATCCTTGTCTTGTATTCACGTGCCGAATTAAAGGGTGCCAGTGCTGTGGCTTACAGGACTCGACTCCGACAAAATCGGCAGCAGCTGCTGGTGCAGATTCTAGCAACAGAGTGGCCAACACCAATGCTCCCCATGTGACATCAGTCCCACCTGGACCATCACAAACTTCCAAGAATCCCATTATGCTTTTGAATGAATTACGACAAGGAGTTGAGTACACTTTAAGGCAAGAGTCTGGGGAGCCGCATGCAAAGACCTTCACTTTCCAAGTCACTGTGGATGGACAGCTTTTTGAGGGGACAGGTGAGATTTTGTTGGTTGTGAATCACACTTTTGTCACTCCAAATGTAGTTTTTATTTTTTTACTTACAGGAAAATATAATTTTCAAATAATGTTAAGGAAGAGATTAATTGAGATTTGTCTTTCAATACTGCAGCCATTGTTCACTTTTAAAAGAATAAATATGAACTTAATTCAAGGAATTGTAAGCTTTTGTATCTGATTGAAGCCAAAACCCAATATTTCTTCCCTCTTGTTTGAAGGTTTGGAAAGATTCATCATCTCCATCTGTGTGTGTACACATTAGTGTCTGTGAGAAAGAGAGGGTGTAAATGTTTGCAAAGTTACATTTACTTTCTTGTATGTTAGATTGATAATCAGTATATGTATTGTCCTGGCTCCATATATATACTTCTTTCATGTATGGATATGTATTGCTGTCATAACTTACATCTATATATTCATTACCATTTCCATTTCTTTTGTTTTAGAAACTTTCTTCATTTTGTTTATTTTCATGTACCCTTTTTCTTCATTGCGTACCAAAAGGTCTATTACTTTTCCAGTTCCCTTACTGTTTTAAGCATCATAACAAGCCACTTCTCCCTTCATTGGATGCTGCCAATCTTAATTTCTCAGGTTTTCCCTCATGACCTTTGTCTCAGATTTGGAAATATCTTAGTTGCTCTTCTTTGTATCCTCACAAGACAACCAGTCTTGCCTATATCAGTGATACAGTCACCAATAGTATGTTTCTCCAGTAGTTATATTTGTATGAATAACTGGATTTTTTATTTATTATTTTTTTTTTTATGAAATGAATTTCTACTTCCTAGGTTTTTTTCAAGTGCCACTAAGCATGTTAGGAAGTGGTCAGGTATATATGTAAAATTTATTTGTATTGAGTTTTTTTTTTTCAGTGAGTAGCAGTCTTACTTGCTCCTGAGCATAGTTGCTAAGAACCACTAGGTTTTGGATAGGCCTTATTTGGAATGTTGCCAAGTGCCAAGTGGGATATTGTAGGTCTGATAAAGTTGAATGAACTAGAGAATTTTTTTTTTAAATTAAAGAGGGCTGAAACACAAGAAAGAGCAGAATAATTTTTATGGTCAATAAAGAGCTACATTAAAAGAACATTTTTTTTAGTTATAGAAATGGCAGATTTTATACAAAGTAAACTACAGGTATGAACTTGAAATAATTCACGTTTGTGCACCAACATGAGCCTGTGATGATGATGGATGATGTAATGGTTTCATGAAGAGGTAGAAGCCATGAAAAGCACTGCATACCAGAATCTTCCCATGCTTTCCAATGCTTTTGAACAACACAACTATACATCATAATTACAGCACTAAAATTAGCCTATTTGTTACACTTTTGTACAGAACCATATTTGCACTCTTGGTCTGCCAGCATATCACTACTCAAAGAGCATGTATCCACCAATCTAACCAACCATTTAACAAGTTCCACTGCCAGTCTTCAAACATTCAGCTGCACATTCATCCACAACATAACTTTTCTGCATTTCATTCTGTGTGCTTTCTCAAATTTTTTCTTCATTGTATGATAAAAGATTCATGTTCTAATGCTTGTTTTTCATATTCCATTTCTTCAGTAGTGTCACACTCCATATCTTCTGCATTCAGTTATTCCTCAAAATGTTCTTGCCATATCTCTCATAGCATCCTTCTCAATCAACATCCTCTCATTTTATTCCTTAAACTTTTTTCCTTCTGTATCACATGCCTCTTCACCTACTTCCAAAGAATTTTCATTGTCTACACATTTTGTTCACACTTGCATTTCAATATTGCACTTTTTTTTTTTTTTTTTTTTTTATTATTAATCCTTTCTCTGCAGCCACAGGATAAATTCCATGTAAGGAATATTCATGAGAGTTGTTTATGGAGGATATAGGAAATAGGACATTGTTTTCTTGAATGTTTAACTGTATGATCAGTGAGCCATCTATGAACCAGATTTTGCTGCATAGTCATTTAATTGATTTGCCACAATTGTTACTAGCAATCTTGAATGGTACAACCAGCTATGAGCTAAGTAATGTATCTTCACAGGTAACAGTAAAAAGTTTGCCAAAGCTGCAGCAGCACGCCAAGCCCTGAGCAAGCTGTATGGCTTGATTGCCACACCACCATCTGCTGTTCTACACCACACGCCCATTTCCAACATGCCCAACATTCACATGCCCCAGACACTTGCTGACAAAGTTGCAAAGTGAGTTTTGTTATTGGTACTTGATTCATACTTTATTACTTCACCCAGCATTGTTTTTTGTTAGATATCTACTGCATGGTGGTTAAAATTAACTTACCTTGTGTATTGAAGTATTGCTAGGAGCAGCTAACTTTTTCTTTGATTTATTGTACCATGTGGTTAGATTTTGGTATTTCACCCAAATCATTGTGCTAATCAACATGCTCCCCATATTGGAAAGTTTGTTGAAAAAATAATTGAATGGAACAAAAAGAACAGGCATTTGAGTCCTCATTAAAGAGAAGATTAATTGATAGAATTTTGATAGATTTTTAATTTTTCTATTTTTTTATTATTATTATTATTATTAAACCAAATCGGATAAAAAAATTTTCCAAACTATATGAATGATGATGTAATTAAGTAAGATAATCTTTTGCAGACTAGTTTGTGAGAAGTTCTCAGAACTAACATCTGGTAATCCAACCCTTGCCAAACGAAAGGTGCTTGCAGGTATTGTCATGACAAATGAAAATGACTTGGAAGATATGAAGGTCTGTACTGAATATTAGCTGTATTTATTTTTAATGTTAAAGATGCAGTATATAAATCTAGGACATAGAAACCTTATATTGTTTGATAAAGGGGCTCTGCCAGCAATTGGATCCCATCATTAAAATTATAATTTTAGCATATCTTCAGAATCACAGAAATATCATATTTTATCATAGAAAATTTTTCATAGCTACTAGGGTGTGATGTCAGTCTCTATTGTGGTGATTGTACATGTTTTAGATTGATGGTCTTTATTATGTAGATTTATTATGCTCTTCTCTCTTCCTTGATATTGGATGTAATCTTGTATATGTAGGTAAGGATTAAACATTTGCTTAACAAATTGTATTTAAAATCTAACAATGTAACTATTTTCTAGCTTTTATTTCTTACTTGACAGTGCTCATTCTAGTAGAACTAATAGATTCCTTTATTGAATTAATATCATATTATTGTTTTGATCCCAGTAGTCTTGGTAAATTAATCATTAGTACAATTATCATGCAGGTTATCGGTGTGGCAACAGGAACAAAGTGCATCAATGGCGAACATCTCAGTCTTCAGGGACAGTGCATTAATGACTGTCATGCTGAGATCATGGCACGTAGGTGTCTCCTCCACTTCCTGTACAGTCAACTGGAGAAAATGGTGCAGTGGAGAAAGAATGGTAAGTTGTTATTTCCATTTATGCATATACCAAGCACTTTTCAGAAGTAAATCCACCATTCTCTCTCTCTCTCTCTCTCTCTCTCTCTCTCTCTCTCTCTCTCTCTCTCTCTCTCTCTCTCTCTCTCTCTCTCTCTCTCTCTCTCTCTCTCTCTCTCTGTAAGTTTTTGTCTTGTTACTTTTTCCACTTCACTTAGGAAACATTTAGAACTGAAATGTAATGCTCACTTACCATGATTAGTGTCGACCGGGGAAAATCGGACCGTCCGACGAACCGGTACAATTCGGACCACCTCATTCTTGAGTATTTCACGATAGAAAGTAACTATTTTCACATTTCTTGTGCAGGTTTGATAAAAAAAAATTGATACAGGAAAGAAATTACAATTATATGACTAAAAGCACTGAATCGTAGCCAAAACTTTTAGGACCGCCGTAGTACAGTGGAACCATGCGTGCTTTGGGATCCGAGGTGTCTCCAAGCGCACGGGTTTGAATCCTGTCCACGGTCTGAGTACAGGTTGGGCTTCCTCACTCAGGGCAACGGTTTCCTAGCGGGTTGGCTTTGAGATAGGAGGTACCCTAAAAAGTATACCCTTTAGCCTAGAAATTCCTGTGAAAAGCCCACATGGTATAAGAAAAAAAAAAAGTGTGGCAAAGTTTGTTTATCAAATCAGTGGTTTCGGCGAACTTTGTTGTGGCAGTCAGACGCGGCTATCTATCCTCTTCCAAATTGATGATTATAGAGTGTTTTACCTCTACTTTAACATGATTTCATCAGCAATACTTTATTTAGCTTCGTTTTCTCACAATTAACGCTCACTTTTTGGTTCAATTTATCCCTGTAAGGAAAATGCGGCCGGGGGGAATCGAACCGGTAGTTTTTAGTGCGCAATTGTTTATATTTTGAGAATATGCATTAATATTTTGCCCTGTGCCATCTTTGGCTTATAAAGGGGATTGCTTAGACTCATTATATACCCAAATGATTATTAGGATAATTAGGGTAATTTAGGGAAATTTTTAATGAAGACTATAAGCCTATAAAGGACTTCAAAAAGCTAGGAATTGTCTGCTCACACTCTCTCTACAGGCTAGCGAGCTCTATAATCTATAGAAAAATGAATGTGGAAACCAATGAGCAGTATTTTTATACAAAAAATCAGCTCCCTGTTGCTCGCTAGCCTGCAGAGTGGGAAGGAAAATTAACATGACCAGTCTTTTGACACCCTGAGCCTATACCCTGTTTTTACTCAGCTGATCCTCTTTTGTCTGCTAGGAGTGCCCATTAGTAATATATATGCATATAATCTGGTTATTATATGCTTATGTATCACTTCATAGGGACCTTATAAAAGTACCTTTCACATTCAGAATAAATAATCTTCTTACTGAATACAATAACTTCAAGTGTTACACCAAAACATTGGCTAAAGTAGCCAAGTAAATGAGTAGGCTATGTAGTCTATGAGTAACAGTTTTTTGTTCTACACTGTTTCTTGCCATTGATTTTGTTATTTTGAATGTGAAAGGCTCAATGTTTATGAAATAAAACTTTTTTTTTTTTTGAGGAATTATATCCATTTATATATATATATATATATATATATATATATATATATATATATATATATATATATATATATATATATTTTTTTTTTTTTTTTTTTTTTTTGCATTTATAAAGGGTGGTTCAAATTACCCCATGGGTGGTTCAGTTTACCCCGGTGGGGGGTTCACATTACCCCATTTTTTTTTATAACTGAACCACACATTACTTCAAAGCTGAAGAATCTGCTATGAATGATTATTTTTTTAGTTTTTTTGTTAGTGATTTAAAGGCAATAACTTGCTTATGTTTTCATAAAATTTTTGTAAGTTTATCTTAATAAATGTGGGAACAGTATCAAAGTTTGTCAAAACCTGGTCCAAATTACCCGGTTGACACTATTACTTTATTTGCATTTATGACTTATTTTATATGATTATTTTCAGGAGGACTCTTGAACACAATCTTTGAAGAGCTTGAAGATCAGAAAGGGTTTAGAATACAACCACAATACAAGTTTCACCTTTACATCAACACTGCCCCATGTGGTGATGCAAGAATTTTTGCTCCACATGAAGAGGAAGCTGACCGCACAGACAGGCATCCTAATAGGCAGAGTCGTGGGTTATTGCGAACCAAAATAGAGTCAGGAGAAGGAACAATTCCAATTAAGGTAAGAACCTAAGTTAGTTCTCTATCTTCAAGCAGAGTTACTTTCAACAGTTACTGATTCTCTTGATTGTTTGTGGTTATTCTAAAATTTGCATCGAGTGTAGTTAAATTACAGAAGTTGAAAATCCTTTCACTCTGTGATTAATAGCTCTAAAATTTGAAGCTGAATTCCACATAGAAATGAGCTCTTCTCATGCCCTATTTCCTTGTAGTAACTTTTAAGTAATAGATGTGGATAGTATAGACATCATGGTTATTTGAAGAGAGTGGGTTCCGTCTTTTTACACAGTGCAATTTGAGAACGTATACTGGCTCTCATCCTTCATCTTATCATTGCACATATTCCTTTCAGATAATTTATGCCCTTAGTATCAATTTTGATTTGTGGCCTTTTCTACATCTAGGTCTTTGATCCATACATCAATGTTGGCAAGAAAATGATGTTCTTTTAGAAGTTCTCCAACAAGCTAGTTTTGCTTGTCTGGACTCAATAGCAATATCTGCTTCCAGAACATGAAACCATATTATAAATGCTACCATTTTATTAACCAGGAATGTCATATGCAAGTCTCACACCTGTCCTATGCCTGATTTGCTCTACCACATTTACTCTCACCTTCCTTGTTTCATTTTTACTGTATTTTACAGGCTGGAGCAGATAACATCCAGACCTGGGATGGAGTGCTGCAAGGGGAACGCCTTCGCACAATGTCCTGTTCAGACAAGATAGCCAAATGGAATGTCGTTGGTCTGCAAGGGGCACTCCTGTCACACTTCCTTCAACCTGTCTACCTTGAATCTATTGTTTTAGGTTCATTATTTAGTGCTATTCACATGTATAGGTGTGTGCTTTTAATTTTTTTTTTTGTATTTTCCCTGAAAGTTACTGATTATGATATGATCACACTCATTCTATGATTGATCTAGTGATAAAGTGCTCAGTTTGTTCCCTTTATGTTTGTGAGTCTTCACCATCATATCAGCTGATTATATAAGAGATAGTTATTCTTCTCCCTAGTATTTTTATGAAGCCTAACTATTCAGATTGTTTAGTCAGTTTCTTATTTTATAACTTTTTTACTTTTATGATACTAATGTGCTCCAAGTGGGCTACCCACTTTGTATGTATTCATAAAAGATCTTGGTAATGACCTCTCCCATATTCTTGTAAGTGCCCAAGAGCTAGAATGGTCTTAGGAAATGCTTGATGCTATAGGTTTTTTTTTTTTTTTTTACATTACAAGGGCACTGGCCAAGGGCAAACAAAGTGTTGGAAAAAAAAAAATCTTGCTGGTTGCCAGGTATGTTAGATGACATGCATAGAGAGTATGTATGTATGTGTACATGCATATGTGCCTTACATAACTAACTTTCTTTGCAGAAACATTAGTCTGATAGATAGATAGATAGTATTCTTGGCATTTTCTTTACTTTTCATCTTTTAATTAATTTAGTTTGTGAAGATATTTTCATAGTTTTTCTTTATTTTATATTTCTTCTCTTATTTCTGTTATACATAATTAACAAATTTGTCTTGTTGCAGAGCTGTTTCTGGCAGAATAGAACAGACTGTCCAGGGGCTGCCATCTCCATTCAGATTAAATCAACCAAAGATGAACCAAGGGAGCTCGACGGAGTCTCGACAGCCCCAGAAAGCCCCCACTATATCCGTTAATTGGGATTGTGGTAAGTGATTTCATTATAAATGGATTTTATTTTATCCAGATAAGTGTTTATCTTGAAACTGAATTTAGGGATGATTTTATGATAAAAATGACATTGCTTAACTTTCATATTTATGTATTAAACTTTTTTTTTTTTTTTTTTTTTTTTTTAGGGTTACTTTTGTTACATGTTGCGTTTGACAGATCGGCCTAACCTAGCGATAACAGTTTCGTCATACACTCAAGAATATTTTTTATAGCTAATCAGTCAGAAATCATCATAACTGACATCCTTGATATGGCTGTGGTAGGAAGGACAGGGTTTTGGACACAATTTGGCCGAGTTGGAAGAGTATTGCTATTGTATTTCCCACATTTTGTGAAAGATAATTTAAAGAGATTGAGTAAGAGGACTAGGAATCCCCTCCTCTGCATTTCTGTTCCTGTGAGGAGACATTGCCTTCCCTTAGCCATGATTTTTAAAGGGAAACTGGAAATAGTCTGTAGGATACAAAATATAAGTGTATAGGAGACAAAATATATCTTTATTATCATTATTGTTGTTATTATTTTTCGGACGTTCTCTTATCTGTTTCTGTGTTCCGGTATCAAATACTTGATTATTTTTTCTTTGTACATGTCAATATTTAAAGAAAAACATAGAGAGCCCTTTAGTTGTGTTTGATATAACTTTTGTCACAAGAAATTATATTGCAAAAGAATTTTGCTTAGATCATGCTTGCTGTAATTTAATTTACAAATGAAAATTATGCTTCATTTTGCTTACTTGTTTAAAATGTTTTTCCAGAGGGAGAAAGTTTAGAAGTTCTCAATGCCATGACTGGTCGTCAGGAAGGGGAAAATTACTCAAGACTGTGTAAAAGGAACCTATTGACAAGATTCTGTGAATTGTTAGATCATCTACCAACTGTAACAGAGGTGGATGCAGGAGCAGTCAAGTGTCTTTCATATGGTGAAATTAAGGCATTGGCTGCAGACTACCAAGTAAGTAATTTATATGTCTCTCTCTCTCTCTCTCTCTCTCTCTCTCTCTCTCTCTCTCTCTCTCTCTCTCTCTCTCTCTCTCTCTCTCTCTCTCTCTCTCTCTCTCTCTCTCTCTCTCTCTCTCTAAATGGTAATTTAGTGACCTTGTTGATCAAGCCCTGAGTTAAGAAATATTTCATTATTTTTACTGTTGGATTTTGTTGTGCCTTGTCGTACTTACATGTGTACAGTGTAAAATAAGTTACCAGATTGTGGCTCAATTTATCATATTGTCAATTTGCAAATATATTGTTGAAGATCATTGTGCATTTGGAAAGAATTTAAATACTGTTTGTGCTCATATTAACAGCATGCTATTTTATTTATTATTTTAACTTTAAATTGGTTAAGAGAAAATGTTTCTTTCAGACAAGTAAGAGGGCAGTTGAAACAGCCTTTGCTCGTGCTGGCCTTGGACAGTGGATTAGCAAACCAATGGAAGAAGATAGTTTCTATATGTAAGTTGTGCTGTTTCAAAAATATTCCTCTTCTTTCTCTATGTAGCAGCAGCTGTTCCATTTATAGGAAAACTATGCTAGTGTTCCCTGATATATCAGTATTTGATGCATTTTTAAGGAATCGTTCCACTCTGCTTTCTCTTATTTACAATTTTCAGCTGATATTTGCATATTTCACTGTTACAGTAGTAGGAGATATATGCTACACTGATTGTCCTGTATTTTCTTCAGATTTTTATTTAAAAAATTTATTGTTGCAGATGATACTAAGACAACAGCGTCTACTTTTCATTTTCACTTGGAGGTGCTGAATGATGCTCCACCTGAATAAGGTACATAGGTTTCAGTGTTCCTTTTCTTTGTAGTTGTCACTTTGTGTGACTTCAGAATTTGAGCACCTGTGTTGTGGTAATGTGTGATAAGTTTTCATTTTGATTTTCTACTGCATATTTAATACAGAGGTTGTCAGTTTTCATTTATATAGAAATGGTAATATTTTTTTAATGATGAATAGTACAGTATTTGCAGTAAACACGATATACTTGTTATTACTTGTAAGAATAATTTACCTGTATTTTAAATCTTGTTTGCACCTTCTTGTGGTTTTTGGTTTCATTGAAACATGACATTTGGTGTAGTATTTATTATCTTCGTTAATCCTTTGATTTAGAAAAGAGTGTTTTTCTCAAATATTTACAAAATTAAACAACTACTTGATAGAGTTCACAATGAATAAATCAAATTGTGGTGAAGATTTATGAGTGCAAATCACATAGTACATAAAATGTTCTGTTGAACAGACCTGTATTAATTATTCCAGTAAAATGATAGGGTGTAGATCTGAGATCTCAAGATGCATTCAAGACATCTCAAAGGTTTAAGAATACCATGGAATTCAAGTACTCAAAGATTTAAGAATTACCATGGAATTCAAATACATATAATACTTTCATGGTTCATAAATACAGTGCATTTAAAATTATAAAATTATTAGTTTCATTTTTGTTAACTTAGGAGTTGTAAATGTATTGTTTTCCATGTTAAACATACACTGTCCAGTAAAACAGTACAACCCAAACCTCTCTTCACAAATTCCTGATATTACAATACATATAAGTTATCCATGGCAAGGCTCACACCATTTTGTTGGACCAAAGATTTAGTCAGTTCCCTCAACACTTGATTTAGTAATTGGAAGATGATGTGCAGAATGTCATTTCACCGAGTTCATTGCAAAATGAAAAATTGATTGTACTGCCACACATTTCTGACTTTAAGATTGTACATTTTATTATTTTATCACTGCGTGTTTACAAACCCTGTGATTAGTCAACATCAAAATCATGGCTTACCAGTAAGCCATTAAAAAAAAGTTTATTCTAAATTAAATTACATTTCTAAACATTAGTACTGTTTGCATCAGGGATAAAAATTTGCATTTTTATGCATGAAAACTGCCAGTTTATCTGAATCCTTTCTACCTTAATAAGTTTTAACAAAAGTAGTAAGGCAATATATATTTGAGAAAGAGGCAAGTAAAGAGCCTGATAATAGGATATTCAGATTACATACTTCAAAGATTTATAATATATGGTGTGATGTTGAAAATTTACTTGTTCAATTATATTTAGTTTCCTTCAAATATAAACCTTAAGAGAAATAATTATACAATGACAATGCAAGGTTAAGGTAAATGTAGGGAGGAAGATAAACAACCACTATGAAATTTGTATTGTATAATAGCAAACTGAAAAGTACCTGAGAGATTTAGCATGGCCTTTCTTTTTTCTTTCTTATTTCCTTTCTTTTCTGTTTCTCCCATCAAGTGCATAATATATTATACTTTATTAGTTGAAAGAAGGAAATTAATAACTTCATTAGAAAAAATTTTAAGTTATAAGATAGAGGAGATGGGTACTGGAAGGAATTAGTGTTAGTTGAGCTAGAATATCAGGTGCAGAGGGAGTTCAAGGAGAAAAATAAGGTGTGTGTACCATCTGTTATAGGTTTAATCCTTCATGGATATTTACTGTGAGATTGTCAGTGGAGCATGCCTACAATCTTAAAGCTTAAAACTTAAGATAATTCTTTTACTTTTACTCCCCCCCCCTTTATGAATCATCATTCTCGGCAGTGTGGTGCAGTCCACATGGATTGGAAAAAAAAATTTATCCTCTAAATGTAACTGTGTTCTGTCTCTTCTTAAAGGTTCACATTTTTCAAAGCAGCACATGTATGGCTTTAAGATGCTAATCTTTCAGACACAATATATTTTATTTTTTACTAGTCAACTTTTTTCTTTAACATCCCTTTCAAGGAAAAAAAAATTTCAATCTCTCTCTCTCTCTCTCTCTCTCTCTCTCTCTCTCTCTCTCTCTCTCTCTCTCTCTCTCTCTCTCTCTCTCTCTCTCTCTCTCTCTCTCTCAATGGGTAATTTGATTATCAGTTGAAAGTGAAATAAAACTTCATTTTAATGTATAATGGAATTAGTAAGTAATTAGGAAGAAACGTTACTTATCAGATGGTGGAGATTGTGAAACTCAACATTTTAGAATAATTTGGGGACTTTAGGTCAATGATGAGAATAAGATGACTAGAAGCACTTGCAGGAAAATGATTCTTGGAAAAGAAAGTCAGTGGTCATCATAAGATTCAAAAGAAGACATTTTAGAGGACTAAGAAAGAGAGAGAGAGAGAGAGAGAATTTGTTGAGGGAATGGGTATTGTTTTTCCCTCTTGAGAGTTTAAAGAATAGTGTATGGTATTAAGCACAAAGTAGTGACTTACTGCTTCCTTTCCTTATTGATACTTCTGTTTTTACAGCCTGGTTGTGTGCCAAAATAGATCTATCTCCTTTTTAAATCAATAAGAGTAATACAATTAGCAGATGTTTTGCAAAAAACAAAAAAAATGCAAAGCTGTATTGAAAAAATAAGCAAAAAATATGCAATCCTGAATAGGATATAGTATCACAGTGAAATTGAATCTGCAAGTGCATCTGGCATTGCAACAAAAAAAAAAAAACTATTACCTGTTCTTGATATGTCATCAAGAATGGTGGTGGTAAATAGTAAACAATAGGGATGAAAATTTAATGAAAGACAAGTATATAGACAATATATAAACATGGTATTGTAATTGGCAGTCTACCTGACCTCTGTGGATAGCATGTAACAGTAACAGTTAGATCACTTCCATCATGTGTCACCAATACTTAATTTCTTGTCAGGTCGTGGTGCTTCATCTGCTCTTCTTATTTTACTTGTATGTTCCATCCCTGCATAGTCTTATTTCTCTCTCTCTCTCTCTCTCTCTCTCTCTCTCTCTCTCTCTCTCTCTCTCTCTCTCTCTCTCTCTCTCTCTCTCTCTCTCTCTCTCTCTCTCTCTCTCTCTCTCTCTCTCTCTCTCTCTCTCTCTCTCTCTCTCTCTCTCTCTCTCTCCTGGAAACATCATATCTCTTGAATGTTTCTTTTCATCTAAGCATTTGCTACCGCTTCTTAATTTGCTATGATATTGTTGCTCCTTCCTAATGCTGAATTTTCTTTTAATTTAATATATAACAGCATTTCCATGAGCATAATTAGTCATTGATAGGGAAGTAGAGAGAGAAATGATTACCAACAGGTATCTAGCCAGCAGTCAATAAATGTTATATGAGAGGAAGAAATTGGTATGATAGTGAGGACAGGAGAGTTGTTAGGTGTCATAATTGTGAATAGAAGCATCCTCACCATGATAGTTGTGTAAAGCATTGTCATTTGGAATTAAAATCTTGAAGCAACTTTCATTGTTTGGTAAAAGAAGGATGAATGTTCAAATATCATTACCTCAATCCAATTTCATTGACAATTCAAGGTAGCAAAGAAGAGTACTGTAGAAGGTGAGTTGGATTTGTTTAATAGAGAAGCCAAATGGAGTAAAAGAGATTTGATTATTTTCTATAACATTATATTCTGAGAGAGGAGGAAAGGAGATAGAATTATGTCAACTTAGGTAAAGAGATTATTGAAAATTAAAAATAAGATATTTCAGTTTGTGTTATAATCCTTTAACTATTATTAAAGCATGTTTAATGAAGACTTTATTTGATGTGTACATATTGAAACAGCACCTACAATTTGTGCATCCTGTTTTATTAATGTCAAAAGTGTCAATAAGTTACTATAACTTGCAGAATTAAGTAACAACAAAGCATACATAAAAGTATAGATAGAACTTGGTAGTAAGAGTATATATTGCATCAGTCTACCTTTCAAGTTTGCATAAACTTGTTAAATTGTTTATCTTTACTGAAATTTTAAGTAATTCAATGCAAGATATAAGGATACAGCAGTAAGATAAAGCTGCCCTTGTACATATTGCCTTCATTCTCTTGAGAATGCCTCAGAACACATCATGCAGCTAATAAGTAACCTTGCATTTTTTTTTTTTTTTTTTTTTTTTTTTTTTGTGTGTGTGTGTGTGTAGAATTTTATCCCCTTGGGATTCAAACCCCGTACCATCACCTAGGCAAAGACAAACATGTTAATTTGAAATTTAAGGTTGCATTATCAATTATTCTTGCCTTAATAACAAGTATGCAGTACATGTAATATGTACTCTGTGGCCTTGTTTCAGGGTATGTGTTGGACAACTGTGATGCTGGATCTAATATACTAGTAAAAGAGAGTGATATAGTAGTGTAAGGCTGTTGGTTTGAGAATGTATTCAAGAACATGATTATCAGTGACATTTAGACATTTTAAATTTCCAAGCAAGATCAGATTGGTTTATGATGTGGCAAGTTACTTACATATGTTTATTATATCCAACCAAATTTAATTAGTACAAAAGTATGCAACACAAAAGCCAGTGAGTTATGTGTTTCTTGTACAGCTGGAAACAATTGATGCATAAAAGTTAGTTATTAGTATGGTTAAAAGAATTACAGGAATGTCTCTTATGCTACTCATTATCTGACTCAAGACCATGTCATAAAATTCAGATTCTCTTCAACATTTTCCTTTTTTTTTTATAGATATATCTCTCTTCCATCAGGAACATGCTGAAAATAAAATAAATAACAGTAATGCTATGAGTGCTTGAATATAATTTAGTTACTTTGATTTGGTAACTGATCATCAAGGGAGGTTATTGTAGAATATTATTTAGGAAAGCAAGGCACTGTTATATCACATGAGTGTAAAATAATGTTGCATTTAGCTGTGTACGTAAAATTGTACAGTTCACATTCGTCTAGTACATATGTAGAGTACTATCCAAATGCTTCACATAATTCTGACTGCAGGCAACAATGCAATACATTACTTACAAGCTTTCCAATATGATAGGAGAATTTCTGACTTAGGAAAGTCCAGAATCAGTATTTAGTGTTTTGTTACCATTGTCTTGAAGTGCAAGTCCTATTGTTGTCATAGTTCTTTGTGTATTTCTTAAAGTTTTGTCAGCCTTTTCTCTATTGTATATCAGTGATCTTAACCTTCACTGTAATCACTTACTATATTTACTTTTTATTCTACTCTTCAAAGTTAAACTCTTATATTGAATATGCATAAACTTAAAACATTCTAGAATGGCTAAATCTGCTGAAAAACAGTACATCTTATAATTGATTTAACAGAGATTCATTCATTTATTAGATAGGTAAAATGGATTGGAAGTGCCACTTTGATTTTTTAACTGCATATAATTATGCATTTAAACTTAAGTTACTTACTTTTTTATTTAGATATTATGAACATGAATAATCAAAATATTTCCATTTGATACATTTTTTTTTATCTGATATCTTTTTGCATGATAGATCTAGTAAATATTGATATTCCTTTTAATTCCAATAACCATCTTCATGTTGGAGCACATTTATTAATTTCAGTTTATTTATTTTTTGTTATTTTATGTATTTTTTCCTTTGCATTACTGGCATACAATATGCATATGAAATAGAATATAAAAAGTTGTTATTCTCATTTTAATAAAAATCCATCTAAGTTTCTCCTATATATAATTGCACACTAGGTACTTAGATACAAACACTATTCAAAACATTATTCACTGTAGACTCAATTTTTGCATCATAATCCATCATAAACAATGCATGCCAAGTGCCCTCAAAATATTGCTTCTGAATTTATGCAGAAGTCACTCAATTCAACATGAATCCCTACTTTGAACTGCTTGAAACTGCTTGACACACTACACATACTCCTGAGTCACTAGAGAGAGTCACAAGCTGCACAGCAAATTCAAATATGTCAGCATGATGAGAAATTTCACGTCAGTCATAATTTTGCTCACTTCACATCTAATTCTATAAAAAAAAAATTTGCATCCTATTTACTTTGTGTGTGTGTATATATATATATATATATATATATATATATATATATATATATATATATATATATATATATATATATATATAATCAACATTGCAAGATATATGCTATAGATAGAAATTAAATTATTTTACATAAAGTAGCATATCAGCATACCCCACCAATTGTATAAATTAGTTGATATAGTTAAGACACTTGCCTTCTATTGATCATGTAATCTATTAACATACTGAATCTTTAATTCACTGAGGTATTTCCTGTGTCACAAGAAGTAACTCATTGCAAAGTTTATAGTAATTTAAATAAGATTAGTTACTTTTTTGCTATAATCTGTCACAAAGAAAAACACATCAATTATTTATTTAGCAAAATAGATCCCATGTGAATTAAGTGACAAAGTTCCATGTTTTGCAGTTTCAGTGAAAAATAGAAATAACACATGAAAAGATTTAATAGTTCCATCCCTCTTCACATATCCAGGTGATTATACACACACACACACACACACACACACACACACACACACACACACACACACACACACACACACACACACACACACACAGTTTGGAACAGTTTGAGTGAAGAAGTGATGTCAGCAACGAGTGTGCATAGTTTTAAAGAAAAATTGGATAAGTGTAGATATGGAGACGGGGCCACACTAGCATAAAACCCAGGCCCTGTAAAACTACGACTAGGTAAATACGTACACACACACGCACACGCACACACACACACACACACACACACACACACACACACACACACACACACACACACACACACACATATTGTAATGGTGTCCGGTAATGATGTGGGACATTACATCATCATGGTAGCTCTTTTACTCCAGCCTCTCCTTCAACAGTACAAACATGGATATGGTGCAACTTTTTTATCCATTTAGTTCAGGCTTACCTTTCTGTAGAATACATCAGATATTTATTTTATAACATACACAAATTAAGAATATATGATCACATAATGCTAATCATGTTTTTCAAGTCTGGGATTCTCATGGAAGGGAAATCTGGAGCCACAAAGCCCAGAACATTTCCATTTCATAAGCACGTACAAAATTAATTTTAAAGCTGTATATTATTAGGTACTCATAGTGAGTTGTATAAGGCATAACAATATTAGCTTTAGTAAGTAATAATATCCTGCACATTATTTATTAATTTATTTTTATTATTTTATGTGGTTATTTTTTCAGATACGTAGATTTACATATCCATCTTATTTCTTTGACTTTGTTGCTTTAAATTGTATGTTAAATTCTTTGAAATTGAACATTATTTTGAGCAGCATAATTTCATGCTCCTATATTCTGGTGATGGAGGGAGAAATGATAAGTGAAGATGAGAAAAGGGATGTAAAAAATCATTTATTCTTATCATTGTTATTATTATTCTTATTTATTTTCTTTATTTTCAGTAGTAAGTCATAAGATAAATACCATAGTCACTTGTTTCTATAATGAACTTTATATGATATGGAACTAAGTTAAAGATGTTTTATTGATTGATTATATTTTCATCATTACTATTATTTGTTATTTATATATTCTTTAATAACACACTACAGTATAGGTTGCATAGGTTCATAAAGGTGTCATGTGTATGGCGAGGTATTGTGTGATATTTCTAAGCAATGGGGGGATGCAGCAGGATATGTGCAATGTATAGTGAAAATTTTACTAAATTGCACTATGGTCGTCTTCATAGGATGAGGAAAAATTTAAGCTTATAGATATCCATTCTAAGTAGCCAAGTAAAAACCAGCAGAGAAGTGGCTAAGGCACCTTGTGGTAACACATTATAGTTTACTATACATATTTTTCTTGGTTATCTTTGAAAGAGCATGTTAAGTAATCAATAATTATTAGTGTATTTTATGGATCATATAGTCATATATTGGAAAAGGAAGTTAGACATCTTGATTAACCAAGTATTTTTTTCTCCACTGATAGTAACATTATTATAGGAACAATTATAGGATGAAGTACAAGAATAAGGAATAAAAAGTTTTAATATGAACTAAGCCAAAAAGCCTTTTATCATCATCAGAACATGCGTAGATAGTCACAATGACAACATATTTTGCATTCAAGGATCCTTTCCATTTTCGTAGACAATAATTGATTCAGGGATACTTTACTATTACATGGAAAGTAGGCAATGTGTAGTTTTTTCATCTTTGAGATGGGTTGTATCAGACAATGAAGAAAATTTCTATTTTATGGATCATATAGTAAAACACTGAGATTCGTTGTGAAATTTAGCTTTAGTTGACATAGTAAGGTGAAAATACACAAACAGTTTTATGAATAGAAAATAGTGACATCAACTCCTCTCATATTATGGTGTAATTTTTTATTCATATATTTAATTGATGTTACTTTTTATTAATTGAATTTTCATTCATTTACTTTACTTTTAATTAATTAATTTATTTTTTGCATCTACTTATAATTGTAGTTGCATGTATGGACATGTCTGAATTTTATGTGCTATTGTCATAAGCTTTTGTGTGTGTGTGTGTGTGTGTGTGTGTGTGTGTGTGTGTGTGTGTGTGTGTGTGTGTGTGTGTCTTTTTCTCTCAGCATACATGAATGTAATTGTACAGTTCACACCCATAAGTGTATATATGTGAAGCAGTGTTCATGTGTGTGTGTGTGTGTGTATGTGTGTGTTTGTGTTTGTAAGTATGAATTTGTGTTTAACTGCATGTGCATACATCAGTATGTTAAGTGTCAATTGAAGGAACTATAATATCTTCCAAGTTTGCAACTTATCTGTACTTAAAAAATTCTTTCTTAACTTCTTCATTCCTTTCATCTTCCTGTCTGTATTCTTTTCATATGTGGCATTCCTTGTACTCTTATTCTTTGTTTTAGAACTAAAGGAAACAAGCTAGAGGCTGTATTGGAGACAACCTAATTTTTATATTTTTTATATGGTTCTGCTGTTATGATTTTGTCATGCATCATACTCTTACTTTTTTCCTCCCTTCTCTGCCATCATCATGGTGAAATTGTATGTGTGTGTGTGTGTGTGTGTGTGTGTGTCCACATGTTAAAAAGAGACAATAAAAGAAAAGGCAAGAGATCAGAGTATAAAATAGTGTTCCCTCCAAGGCAAGGCTCTTTATCAAGTACAGACACTCATAAGCATGCAGAAACTTTGTACAGTACCATGTTCCTATGGGTTGCTAAGTCAAGAACTGTATTTTTTCTTTTTTACTAGTTTATCATTATATCAAGGGGAAAATACTTATTAGTGCAGAAGGTATAAGACAATTTCAGTATGATTGATCAAGGTTGAGGAAAAGTACTTACTTGATACTTGAAAATAAGGAATTCTTCATAAATGAAAAGTAGATTGTACGGTTCTTGTGAGAGAAATGCAGTGCATTGTAAGTGTTAGATTGTGTTGTGTTATTGTTGAATTTTTGAATGATCAGATTTAGTATATTATAATAATATTGTACAATGGAAAGGTAAATGTACAAGGTGAACCAATGCAATATGAGGTCCTGCCCTGAGATCTGAGAATAAAAGACTTCACTGAGATGTCAAATACCTAAGATAAGTGAACATGGAATTTACCTTCAGAATTGTGCTAATGAATCTTATAATCTATTTTCTTGAATTTGTGATGATTGGCATCTTAGTGTTTTCATGTGCAAAATTGGAAAAAGAAATGCCATTGTCATGAACCCATATTTGTTCAAACGTTTTACAAAGGATTTTGATATAAAATTGTTGCATTAGTATTTCCATACTTCTGCATCTTGAACTACATGTTATTGTGGAGAATATTTATCACAGGACACACATGATATTTTTTGGATTAATGTTATTTCAGCTCCACACTTTTTAGATACATATCTATAGCCTCCCAATGTATGCTCTCAGGTATTCCAATAATACATTCTGTAAGGTGTGGTGACACAGTTGTTGTTTGCAACAGATTAGGACTACAATTCATATTTGTGCATCTTTATGACTTTGAAAGACAACCAGATATAAAAGTGTGATCTCTTAGAACATTTAACCATGCCAGAAATGCTATTAGGTTATATGAATGAAATGATTATGACTTGAAGCAAAAGAAAGATAAACAAAGAGGGACAAAAATGTATATTTTGTTTGATATTGAATTTCACATAGGAGTTCAGGAAATGAAAAGTCAACTGTTGATATAGGATACTGAAGTTACGTATATTATAATACTTAAAATTAAATTATATTCTGGAGTTCCAGACTGGCATAGTTAAAAGCAGTAATCAAGATCATGCTATATAACCAGGATATTATTCAATTATTCATGTGTTGTTTATCACACTTGCCATACATCCTGCAAATTGATTGTTAATTTTGTTTTTGTAGATCTAAAATTATATCTAGTGACTTGCTCTTTTTGCAGTGACCAACTTGCAAATAATGTCTTGCTGCAAAGTGACATTCATTTATGTCTTTTTGTATATCATAGATGATAATATTATTATCATTATTATTATTATTATTATTATTATTATTATTATTATTATTTTGTTATTACCATCTGAAAGAGAAAGTTGTAATCATTCAGTACCATCTCAATTTGATTTTTATTTATTTACTTGTTTATATATATATATATATATATATATATATATATATATATATATATATATATATATATATATATATATATATATTTATTTATTATATATATATATATATATATATATAATACTAGAGGCAGCCATTACAGCAATATGGTTGACCTTTCAGTTGTTGCGAGTATTACAGAAAATTGTTGTGGCTTTGTACTTCCTTTGAATTTGCATGTACATTATTTATTTATCTTTGTATTTTAGTTTTTTTTTATTGGGGGTGGAAAAATAAATCAAATTATTATATTTAATCTGCCTCTGCTCTGGACTCTTTCTTCTTCCATCACCATTTCATTTCACTCTATAAATGGTAACTGACCTGACAAGCCTGGATGTAGACTTGACCTGGCAGCTGTCTCTGCAGAGAGACAACCTTTTATTCTTTCTTTTTTTCTTGTTTGTTTTCTTGTTTGCACTGATTAAGGCCATGAAGTGTGGCCCAATGTTTAAATTAACTTTAGAAGCTCAAACAAGGTAATTCCATGTTCTGATTAAGGTTCCTTGAAATATATATGATATATATTGGCAGCCGTCATTGGTGTAGATTTACTCTTATTACTGTGGGAGGGGGGATGACCTTCCAAATAAATAGAAGTAGTATTTATGTTTAAACTACATAGGAGGGATGAACAAGGAAATGTTGGTAAAGTTTATTATTCATAGAAACATAATATTATATGACTAAAAAATTTTCCTCAGTGTGAGAACCTCTTCATTATGAAACTTCTTATGTTATCAGAATATTTCAAGTTTATCATATAATTCATATAAGAATAACTTTAATTCAGTT
Source organism: Portunus trituberculatus (assembly GCF_017591435.1). NCBI lineage: Eukaryota > Metazoa > Arthropoda > Malacostraca > Decapoda > Portunidae > Portunus > Portunus trituberculatus. The sequence continues at coordinate 682,931 of NC_059296.1, forward strand.
AAAATCAACATTAACATGTTAAGAATGCATCTCCTTTTGCTATGATATAAATTTTGTTGGCAGTTTGTACATTTCATCATTATCCAGCACATTCTTGTGAATATAACACATCATAATGCAGATCTTGTCTAGATTAATGTACTAAAACTCACCAATTTTTTTTTTTTTTTTTTTTTTTCTAATGCAATCTACCTTAAACAATGTTTCCCTTCACACAGACAGTTTGGTATAAGACAAACAAGAGAAAATTTAATTACTACATACATGCAGAACATTCTTGTACTGTATATAATGTACAATTTACCTGTTATACCCTTTTCTGATGATAAACCACTCGGTTATCACAGGAATGGATGCGTAGGACATTCCTCCCTCCCACCACTCACCACTCCATGTCCTCTCAGGATCTACGCCCATGACAGCCCTGCATAATTTATGTACTTTACTCAATGTGCCAAAGCTATTATACTTTGTGTTGAAGATTTGCATTGTTGTCAATAGAAGTGTATAAGAACATCTTGTTATCATTATCCTAGATACTTCAGTTGTTTCGTAAGTAGAGTTATTGATGCAGATAAAATCTTGCTTCAAAATCAGAATTATTTTTGCCATCTAATATTATTATTATTATTATTATTATTATTATTATTATTATTATTATTATCTATTATTAATGTTTATTTTTTTATTCATATTGTTACTACTACTACTACTACTACTACTACGACTACGACTACTACTACTACTACTACTACTACTACTACTACTACTACTACTACTACTACTACCACCACTATTACTACTACTACTACTACTACTAGTACTACCACAACAAGTATTTGTAATCTTGTGTTGCGTTTCTTCCATGAATCTTCTGAAGGAGTCACACACACAAAAATAAATAAATAAATAATAATAATAATAATGTAGATCTTACAACGTAAACTTATCTTAATATTTCTTCCTCCATTCTTACAGTAACCATGCAACATTTCCTCTTAAGATAAGTAAAGTAACTTATAAAGAGTTATCTGTTACCAGTTCTTATGTAGTAATTGCTAAAATATTATCAGAGGAAGAGAAAACACGAACTAAAGAATGAAAGTTTAACTTATAGATAGTAATCATAGTAATAACTCGTGACGTGCAGCAGTCGCGTAACAGGAAGGAGTAAAGAGGAAAGGATCAGTAAGAGTAAAGACTGGTTCAGTCTAGGCCCTAGGGTGACCAGACGTCCCCGGTTTCCGGGGACAGTCCCCGATTTCAGTGACCTGTCCCCGGAAATGTCCCCGGTTTTCTGTAACTGAAAGATCACTTGATGCGTTAAAAAAAACTATTCCCTTTGATAATGATAATTATGTCCTTTTATCATTACTCTTTTAGAATGTCAATAATAAGGAGAAGGCCTTAGTTTCCGTGAAGACGGTGAAGTGTATGGCGGACACATTTTAACAGCTAATGGGTGTTCATGATCTCAGATATTTCATCAGGTAGAGATTTTTTTTTATCTTTGCAACTTTGGTAAATAAGGCGAGAGAAACTTTTGATTGCTGGTTTAGAAATGTGTCCCCGTTTTAGTTTTCCAGTACAAAAACACTACATGTGTTTACCTCCCTGAACTGAAAATGTCCCCGGAATTTGTCTCAGAAATCTGGTCACCCTATGGTTCACACGTAATAATATGCAGCTGGAATTAGCAATCGCTAAAGTTTTCGATTGGATATCGGTGCCTAGCGGATGGAGAAACCAGCCGCAAAACAAGAACATGTTTTGTCCAAGGAATATACATAAAATTATAAACCTTGGTTTTGTCCAGCGGCTAGCGGCTTTGTATACATTGGGGCGCCACGGAAGGTTTGAACATGTGGGTGCTTAGAGGCAGCGGCCAGTAAGGAAGATGTTGGAGCTAGTGAGAAAGAAATAGTATGTCTGACCCGAAAAAAAATATTAGTATAGCAAAAACACCATACTTAGAATTACATTCGATGAGATCGCTGCCACTCTCCGATGACTTTCTCTTCAGGGTGTTGTGAGGTGAGGATTGACTACTTGCGATGAATTTATTTGATCGCAATTGTGCATAGTCTTTTGTTAATATGAACACTTTTATTATAAGAAACGTAGGCCAACCAGCCGATACTTCCCTGCCGCTAGGTCTGATGTTCCGGCTTGCAGGGCTCTGTCGATAGTACTCGATACTTCAAGCGGCTAGCATTTCCAGCCGCATGTTGACCGTGTGAACCCGCTTAAACGAAAATGGTGGGTAGGTGATAAACACATATTTTTCAGCAGCGTTTTGTGAGTTGAGCGTGTACACATATGGTGAACATACTGGCAACGAGAGTATTTACTATTTAAAGGTGACAGCTTCTTCAACAGTGACAAATATTCTCTCTCTCTCTCTCTCTCTCTCTCTCTCTCTCTCTCTCTCTCTCTCTCTCTGCTGTATTATTTTCCAGTACAGATACAATATAGGTTATCAACTATCCATTAAGGAACCTTGTAGCTACTAGTCTTCATACCAGTAATAAAAGCAGATGGTATGCACCAGTCACACACGTACGTCATACCGTTTTCAATCAAAGGAGGCCAGAGCTAGTTTTCTCTTGTTCAAAATTTAGATACATGAAGGATAAGGTGGACATACTGCATAAAAGAAAACACGAGATACAAAGAATTAATAGCCTGAGAAACTCCTGAAAAGAATATTTAAAAAACAGTGATGCTGCATAGGGAGGTGAGAAGTAGTAATTAAGTCCACATAATGATTTCCCCACTCACCAGTATTTTTCAAAGATCACAGAGTTGTTATAAGATTTTGGAAGAAATGATGATAATGATAGCGTGCCTTCACCAGTTACTATGTTTATCATCGTTTAACTTAAGAACACTGTCCTTTTTTGTAATTCTATTACATTGTATACATCCTATACGTACAGTACATTTACAATTAACGTCAAATTCGTAAACTGAAATAATGTTCCCTGACAACCGTAAACACGGTGCGAGTGTGAGGGATAACCAGTACATCGTCAAGAACAGACATCTTAAAGTCTCAAATTCTCAGTGACAGGATGGCGTGGGTAATGTGGTTTGAGGGAGATATAAGGAGCAACGGTATTATGCAGCGTAGTACGTACCACATGAACCTGAAGGAGCTGCCCGCCTAGATCAGTCGCCTCAGGCTGACAAAACTTGGCGTGCAGTTTTGAGTCTACCGCCCACAAGACGCATTATTTCAAGGTTAGCTGTCGTGTGTTGATTCATGTTAGATTTTGTGATCTTGTGTGTGTGTGTGTGTGTGTGTGTGTGTGTGTGTGTGTGTGTGTGTTTTGGATTAATACATACTGTAAATATACGCGAATATGTTGAAGGTTAATATGATTTTGTTGGACGCAGTCTATCTAATCGCTCTCTCTCTCTCTCTCTCTCTCTCTCTCTCTCTCTCTCTCTCCTTTGCTTGTCAAGTTGTCCATACCTTTACGTTCAATCAGGTTGAATTAAGTAAACAGTATCACATTTTCCATCTAGTGTAGGTATTGGTAAGAATGTATACTGTAAATGTCTACTGAACCACCATTGTTTTGTATACACGCAGCAGACCTGAAAACACGGAAATCATTAAGGAGTTTTAGTTGATAAACACTGTAGTTTTTTTTTACTGAAGGTTGCCAACATTTATTTAAACAGAGTGGGAGTCATGACAGTTATATTGAAGAAGAATATTGGGCAATAAGGTGACTTGTGTGGGATATATACACGGTAAAATACATTCATTGATTGAATGCACTGTACACACACACACACACACACACACACACACACACACACACACACACACACACACATATTTATTTATATTTATTTATTACTTCCACTTTTGACCAGTTACACTTATGCTAACAAGCAGAAGTGGGTGGAAGCTAGTTCTCTTACGTGAGTGCGTGACCTACAACACGTATTGTACTCTGAGAAGCTGTCCACTATCATTTCGGCATTTCCCTTCTGCACTGCGGCATTTAAGAATCATCATTTTCCTTCCTAGTTCTCTTCTTCCCGATAGCCTGATATCTTCACGTGTTCAAATCGTCTCTGATTATAACCTGCTTTAATAGTAAGGATAGATAGCCATGATTATTTTGAAGGTTAGTAATTAAGAAAGATGAAAATTTGCGTCACTATTCTGCTCGTTCGTTATAATATTTCGTCTGTTTTCACTATGTTCAACTTTATTTCTTTGTTAAGGACTATTTATCTGCAATTTAATGATAACATGTAAAAATTGCTTATCTTGCAGTGGATTCAAGGTACACACACACACACACACACACACACACACACGGCCCGGTAGCTCAGTGGTTAGAGCGCTGGCTTCACAAGCCAGAGGACCGGGGTTTGATTCCCCGGTGGAGATATTTGGGTGTGTCTCCTTTGACCCCTGTTCACCTAGCAGTGAGTAGGTATGGGATGTAAATCGAGGAGTTGTGACCTTGTTGTCCCGGTGTGTGGTGTGTGCCTGGTCTCAGGCCTATCCGAAGATCGGAAATAATGAGCTCTGAGCTCGTTCCGTAGGGTAACGTCTGGCTGTCTCGTCAGAGACTGCAGCAGATCAAACAGTGAATTACACACACACATTATATATATATATATATATATATATATATATATATATATATATATATATATATATATAGTATACGTTAAATTTTGCACCCTTGAACACTATTAACTGCATTCTACCATTTAAAGTGTGTTCGTGAAAAATACTGCTTGATTGCCTTGCCCGTGCTTCATTGAAGTTCCATAATCATTCCACTTTGTACATTTTGCATTTATTCATCTTATCAGTTATTTATTAATTAATTCACTAGTTTTACCTCTTCAGGAGGTAAACACACACACACACACACACACACACACACACACACACACACACACACACAGTAAGGTTTATATCCTTATCACGAGAGAGAGAGAGAGAGAGAGAGAGAGAGAGAGAGAGTAGGGTTTATATCCTTATCACGAGGCCAACCGGAGAGAGAGAGAGAGAGAGAGAGAGAGAGAGAGAGAGAGAGAGAGAGAGAGAGAGAGAGAAAAAAAAAATGCACACTCTATCTCGTGAGTTTTAAAGCACACAAGGTTCATATGATAGGAAGTTGGTAAAAAGAAAGGATGTGGGGAGGTGGTTGTAGCAAGATATGGCTCGTCATTCATCATATCAGTCATTTCCTGCCACAATATGATGTGCGTGGTACTCTTGACATTTGGTAGAACGTGTCTATATTGCAATCACATAGATTATAAGATTATATGCAATGCTCTTCTACCACAACACGTGTTGAATGCATGATCATTCTTGCAGACTTGCACCACGATTTGCAGTCACACCGATCGTGTCTGTACTTGCATCGGTTAGGCGTCAAGATGAAATCATAGCTTACACATCTTAGTTAATGAATGTGAACTAAAATATGTAGTTAGTAATATAAAAATACCGTTAAATAATCTTTTATAATAAATACTCCGCATGCTCTATACAAGCTTGCTTATTTGACAACAGCTTAAATTGACATTAGTGTTTAGATGGAATAACTTATCTTATTTACATAAGTCCGTAGTTTGATGTCAATGAAGAGATAACATAGTCAGTGAAAAAAATCGGCAATATTTGGACCTGCTATATATATTTTCACTGTATCGCGAAAATAAAGCCCACACAATCGGCTATTGATCCTGTGTAGTGTGACGTCACAAGCGAGATTCAAAGAGTTTAAGAAATAAGGCAAATAAAGTCTTTAGAAATATACCTTCTATGTCACGGTGATGCCATTCAGGTAGCTTATATATGTAGGAAAAAGTATTTTAATATTATCATTGTACAAGAATACAGGTTGAGTGATTAAATTGAACTGTATTTATTCAAAAACAAGAGGCGCATAAAGAGAATGTGTTCCAGCACTGCGCGGCCACAGCCGGAGAAGGTCCGCCCGTCAGTCCTCGGTCGTTACTGCTGTCGTTGATATGAACACTGGCGTTATGATGATTTCCCGTTCACAACATTAGTGGATCAGTGGTAAATAACTCAGTTTAGTAAACACTTCTCAGCTGTAGTAGTGATGACTCCCACAATATGCAACCCGAAAGTGTATGATGTATGACTGCCGTAGGCGCCTTCATGAATCCCGATGTCTTGAATGTTTGGGCCACCGACATGCAGAATTTGTACATAACTGCACATTTCGTATCGGGTAGCCTCGTAGCACGGCCAGTCTGTGGAGGCCTGGCGGGTGTAGCAGGGTGGGGTTAGTGTGGCGTCCTTGAACTGGCTGACATGATGGCCGTGATGTAAAGATTTTGCTGTTTTGTCATCCGGTATGGGTCCAGGAATTGTGTTTACTCCATAACTCATGTATCGCGAAATGTCCCAAGGATTTTGTGTACTGATGAGTATTAATTCTAAATTTGGAGTGAGTGGTGGCGCAGTATTGAGCGGCGGCTGCTGTTAGCCTCGCGCCGGGCCTTGTCACCCTGCTCACTCTCACTCTCTCCGCGGCGTGGCCAGCGACGGCCGCTCCCAACACTGCTTGGGGAGGAAGTTTAGCTAAATATACGAATTTCCTCATGCTGACGTACTAGATCCGTTCATAACTGGAGTTTGCCTATGGCGAAAACTTGAATGAAAGTGACTAGCGGTATGAGACGCCTGTGATGCTACTGTTTCTATCATGCAATGCCTTCGTTTCTCGAAGTGGCTAGAGCTGAGCGGCTGTACTGACTGGCGAGTCATGGAAGCATATCGATATGGATGTGGTGAAGGAATGGCTGTTGTATAGGCAGGTTGGGACAATTTATTTTCTTGTGTCATCTGTAGTGTTAATCTAGTTACTTTCCTATCTATGTTCTCCCTTCATATTGTGAAAGTACTTCATGGCGACATATTTATAGGTGCCAAGTCCCTCCTGCTGGCTAGCCTCGCGCGGCCCCTCCCATCATGCTCTGTATTCCCTTAAATACCTACTGTTTTCTATCAGTAACTCAATCATCGGCAAATAGTGAACGATCACGTAAACATTGGTGATAATCTGTTTACATTGCCAATTAATGGCGGACGTAACCGTGTCCATGACTGTCTAGGGACAAAGCGTTGGTGCCACGGTATCGATTTATGCACGGTTGCATTTATGTATTTAAAGATATATTTTTAAACTATTTATTAGTGACGAGAGAATGGATGAGTTAACAAAAATGACAGCATGCCATGGGAAGACGTAGATCCGAATATTCGTTATAGTGGAACGTCATGCAATATTATGATAATGATGACTCAAGTAGAAGGTATGTGAGTACTGGAGGTGGCAGAGATGTGATCAATAATTTTAAAGTAGCAAATTTATATAATAATGATTAACGGTTTACATCATAACAAAGGAAGGTGGATATTCGACCTTCATGTCCTTATCACTTCAAAACCCGTACTGTTCTGATAACAGTGTAAGTGGTGATAAGTTTATTAGGGTAAGCACCTCTGATCATTTCATACAATGGCAACGAAAGTAACAAAATAATAAGAGAGCGGTGATTCAGTTGGAAGTTGGCTGGCTGGTTGGAGAGGAAAATGTTGGCACCTCGTCTTTGTTATATATCAAGACTACACCTGTGCTTAGATATTTTCCGTTTACTCTCTCTTTCTCGGTCTTTCACTTTGGTGTTGTAATAGATGCAAAAAGGAGAAGATTCGTGACAAATTGAGAAAGTATTCTTGTGAATGACTGTAAAGAAGCGAATAGGTATCTCACCCACCTACGCGTGAACACACACACACACACACATACACACACTGAAATTTTATTGTATTAGGCATGTCATACTATATCTATTTCTAGGTACGTTTCTTAAGAGTGCCGATCTGTGTTGTGTGCGAGTGTGTGTGATCTTATAGATGATGTAACAAACTTTATTGCTATATTGTCAAAATATTGATTTCGCCATATCTTGAGTGAGTCATTCATGGTGGTGGTGGTGGGATGGGATACTTGAAAGACAAGAGGTCAAAGAAATTCTGTGACATTCATGATAAACGTCCATAGAGGAAATATTGTATAAAATACTGTTGAAACATTAATAGCCAGTCTTATAGCTTGGGGTGGAAATTTTCTAGATAACCTTGTAGAGTATGTAAAGACTCGTTAGTACTAATTGTTATGAAAGGTAATTATAGAGCTGTGGAGGCATCTTAAGTTTATGAATTTACCTCTTAGTTTGCTAGTTTATATGATAGTAGTGGCAGAAGTAGTAATAGCAGTCGTCGTCGTCGCCGTAGTAGTAGTAGTAGTAGTAGTAGTAGTTGCTATTATCATATAGTGTTAATAGCTGCAGTGGTTACCTAATAATGATAAGTATTTATTTATGGAAAGAATCATATTATTGTATGTATTGATAATGATTATATTTAACTATTATTCTCTCAGCCACACCTTCACTCTGTACATTGACAGAAAAGGCGGGGGAATAATGTGTTAAGGGAATTGTAAGATATGGACTTGATTATGCATATTTTGTGGAAGACAATCTCTCTCTCTCTCTCTCTCTCTCTCTCTCTCTCTCTCTCTCTCAGTAAGAATAATATTTTCACAGTGACACAATGGATGACCAGGAAAGCTCATTAAAAGAAGAGAAGGAAGATGGGGAACTGGAGGAAGGAGAGTTGGAAGAGGACGAGGTGGAGGAGCCCTCACCTAGTAAGAGTTTTCAAGGGGACATGGGCATTGCTGACAAAAGAACTACAGCAGAAAGTGATGCCCGCATGCAGCTAGAATCAGATGCCAGAGAGGAAGGAAAGAAAGAAAGAAGAGAAGTAAGATTCCTAATTTTATTCACTGAGGGAAAAAAGTAACAATTACCTAAAAATTTCATGAGAAGTCATAAGTTGAAATAGCAAATCTTACAAGGTCTGTATGGCTGATATATGTTTATGTTTATTTTTTGTAGAGCAGGGAAAGTAAGGATGAAAAAAAGAGGAAACATAGGGATGATGATGATGAAAAGAGAAAAAAGAAGAAAAAGAAAAAGAAACATGCAAGCAGTGAAGGGGAGGATGACGATGGAACCAGCCCAAAGGTGCGTTTCCTTTTTAACTATGCAATATGATGAAGATTGTTTAATACCATTAGCAAAGAATGAACTTTGTGTACCTTAAGATCTATTCAATAATTTTGTAGAAACATTGTTATCAAATTTAAAATTTATTACATAGAATGTTTCAGTCATTTTCTTGTGCATTTCTAGACTTGATATCATATTTATATCATGATGTAGCATGAGATACATTCTGGGAATTCCATATTGTTGTATTTTGTCCACATTTACACAGAGCATAGAACATAATAATGGAGAATAATGTTGACAAGGAAATCCATGACTGTTTTGGTTCCTCCCTTACAAGAGCTCTCTCTCTCTCTCTCTCTCTCTCTCTCTCTCTCTCTCTCTCTCTCTCTCTCTCTCTCTCTCTCTCTCTCTCTCTCTCTCTCTCTCTCTCTCTCTCTCTCTCTCTCTCTCTCTCAAGGTAGCCATGTACATACAGACCTATACCATTATTTTAAAGACATAAGTTGCATAGTTTTAACTGCAAGCTTTTTTTGTTTCATATGTAGCTCCACCAGCATAAGATGATAGTGCCAACATTTGACAAGAATATGGAATTTGATGCAATGCTGCAGCAAGAAATGCTTCTGCGAGGTCGTTCACCTCCTCCAGGCATGATTCCTTATGGTCCTCCTCCAGGGGCTTTTGGTGGCCCTCCTCACCCAATGTTTCGTGGAAGACCAGTTTCAGGTAATGAAAATATAATAGGATGGGAATCCACAAGCTCTCCATTTACAATTTACAATTAAAGTATTAAAGTGTTTTAGAGACTGAGTCTGGAAATGCTCTCTCTCTCTCTCTCTCTCTCTCTCTCTCTCTCTCTCTCTCTCTCTCTCTCTCTCTCTCTCTCTCTCTCTCTCTCTCTCTCTTGCAGATACTTGAGATAAATGTATGTATCAGCAATGAATCATGTATTATTTAGAAACTGTTAATGCAGGAAAAATCTTTTAGGTGTGATAACATTTTTTTGTATGTTTGTTTGTCATACAATACATTGTTACCAAGTTGTGTTTGTAATTGATCCTATTGCACTGTCTTCCTGTGAACAGATTATGATTCGTATGAGTCTGGATCTGATTCTGAGATGCGAGAGCGGCAGGCACGACGTCCACGACGGCCCAACAGAAGGTTCAGAAGATCTCGCTCCCGGTCCCGTTCTCCTTCTCGTAAGAATGAAGCAATTTGCATGTATTATATGCAAGGCAGCTGTCAAAGGGTAAACAAAATTATGTTGCATTGTAAGTTAAGTGAAATAGTTTGCTGAATTATTATTTTTTTTATTATTGTGATGAGTATGACTTGCATATTTATATTTTATCTAATTTCAGGGGAAGGGATGCCCTTATTCACATGACATTCAGCCTCAGAGAAAAATGGAGTTATGTAAATTTTACATGATGGACTGTTGTGCCAAGAAAGACAAATGTCTGTATATGCACAAAGACTTCCCTTGCAAACATTATCACACTGGAGTCAAATGCAAGTCAGCTGACAAGTGCAAGTTCAGTCATGATGCTCTCTCAGATGCTTCTCGTTCAGTTTTACTCAAGGTTAGTTTATGAAAGACTCTTAAACATTAAAATTCAGATCATATATTATGAAAATGTATATCATGTTGTACATTTAAGTTCTTGCATTTCTTATGTGGTCCCTCATTAGTAGATGGAAAACAGATAGCAGCTCTTAGAGAAAGAATTATGTATGTATATATATATATATATATATATATATATATATATATATATATATATATATATATATATATATATATATATATATATATATATATATACACAGAAATGACTCCTGTCTATCATCAGTTATCATCACAAAATCTGCAATTGTATTAATGGATTAAAAATTCTTAATAGTATGGTGTTGTAAAAGCACAATCACCAACATGAAATGGTACAAAGTGGACAAGTGTTCTTTGGTGAGTGACTTTTAACACACCAGTGGGCAAGTGGATTTGTCTGCATCTGTAGCTGTGCACTAGAACATTATAGCATGACAAAGTGCATTTACAGAGAAGCTATTTTTATGATGTGTTTATCATTTGTGTGAAATTGTAAAAGTGCATTTATGTGCTTTGTATATTTTTAACCATAAAAGTTCACAACATATACAGTGGAACTAGATTTCTTCCAGCATACATTTTGATAACTGCTACTATATCAGACTTCATAATATCTTTCAGCACATAGAATTGGCCCCTAAGGACATTCTTGGGGACTTTCCTCGACTAACCAAAGATGCTGCACAGCTTGTAGTAGCAATTACTGAAGCCCATCGTAAGGGAAACCCAATGGATGTAGAAACTATACCTGGTATTATGGATTTCAAGGGTAGAGGTTTTAAATGTAAGTATCTTGTTTGAGATTTTTATATACTGTCTTACAAATTTTCATTATAGACAGACTTTTTTGAGGCTGTTCTCATCTCAAGCAATTTCCAAAATTTTGGGTTGTGTGAAATTAATATTCAGATATTATATATGAAGTGTAAATTTGGTGTAGAATATTCTTTACATTATTTTCTTTCTCCAAAAGATGTAGACAAGGCAATAAAGAATGTGCTGAAAAAACAAGAAGCAAGAATGAAAAACATGCCAAAGGACCAGCCTTACATGGAGGATATGGGAGACAGGAGATCTCCAGAGCATCCTCACCACCACCCACACTCACATCCACACTCACACCCACTCTCTCACCCACACCAACACTCACACCCACACTCACATGGTCACCAGCACCATCAACACCAACACTCACATCCACATCAACACCCACACCCACATCCACATTCACATCCACATCCACATCAACATCCCCAGCAACAGCAGCAGCATCATGGGGAAGGTGGCATGACGCCTCCCCGGCATACATTTACACCACCTCTAAGTATGTGATATTTTAATGGAGCAATATTTAGGATATGTAGATTGAAAATTATTGAGGTATGTAGTAGATTGCAGATAGCTACTTTTGGATTTATGGCTATTAAAGGCAGACATTGTGTGGATTAAGGAGGTGGACAGTTTATTCATGATAAATTTATCAATGTACTATTATTTTCTTTGTTTCAGGTGAGGAAAGAGAAAGCAGTGAATCACCCCAAAAGAATCCTGGTACTAGTAACAATACAGCTTCAAATATCTCAAATATGAGCAGTGGCCAGGGAGCACCCACAAGTAATAGAAAGAGCTTCATGACAGCTCGTATGCCCCAAAAGCAGCGAGAACTCTTCCAGCGAATTGAGCAGCAGCACTCTGTTCAGCATGAACAGGAAGACACAGCCACAGAAGGTGCACTGGATGATACTCCACTTAATCCTAATAATGTTAATTGGTATTCCAGTGATGAAGATGGTGAAACACCTTGCAGTACCAAAATGCAAGGACAAGGAATGGTAAGAAATTATGCTAATTATTCACAAATACAATACATACTTGATCCCTAATTATACCTTGAGACATGTAAGTAGATATAAATATGAGATGGTAAAAGTTGATATATTCTTTCTTCTTTATTTGATACTTGAGGATGTTGTATTTTCCTTACCACATGTGCAGAATATTTTATGTAGTAATTTTCTGCTTTATAATCAATTTTGCATATTGTGAAACTAATGATAGATCTCCATTCCCAGAGTGTACACACAGGTGGGAACTCATCCCCAAGCAGGACACCACCCTTGCCCTCTATGAGTGGAAGCTCAAGCAGTTTTCCAGCCACAGAGAAACAAGGAAACAGTCCTGGAAGTTCCACTACGTCACAGAAAGGTGCCTTTGCTGGCATTAACTTGGATAACATCAACATCTCTTCTGATCTGGCAAGTGTTTTGTCAGCTCTAAAGAATCACAATGCATCTAGTAACAATAGGTAAGCTTTTTATGGTGCTTTAATTTTATTTTAATGTATGTTTATTATTCTGCAATGTTGATGTGATAACTATTATTAAACAATGAATACATTAATGGTACTTTTAGATATTGTTTATGATGACTTAACAATTCCTTTTGCCTGAAGTTGTCATTTGAAAATGCAGTCAGATAGAGGGATTCTGTAGCAGTGTGTTGTTACTATGATCTGGTGCTTGATTTGTTCAGATACATGAAAAGACATAGACTAAATTCATTTCCTGATGAAGTAGATTATACATCTGTTTTCTGATCTTTTGATGAATTAAAAAAAAAAAAAAAAAAAAAATTCCAACAATCCCAGTATCATAGGACCACTTAGTTGCTTGTTTTGTGCCAGTAATAGGCATCATGGTTTGTAGGTTTCATACTATAATCACACACACACACACACACACACACACACACACACACACACACACACACACACACACACACACACACACACACACACACACACACACATGGCCCGGTAGCTCAGCGTTGGCTTCACAAGCCAGATGACCGGGTGGAAATATTTGGGTTGGGTGTGTCTCCTTTCACGTGTAGCCCCTGTTCACCTAGCAGTGAGTAGGTATGGGATGTAAATCGAGTTGTGACCTTGTTGTCCCGGTGTGTGGTGTGTGCCTGGTCTCAGACCTATCCCAAGATCGGAAATAATGAGCTCTGAGCTCGTTCCATAGGGTAACGTCTGGCTGTCTTGTCAGAGACTGCAGCAGATCAAATAGTGAATTACACACACACACACCAGGACTCGAACCCGGCCCTCTCACAATCGAGAGGGCTGGGTTCGAGTCCTGGTAAGCGGCGAGGCAAATGGGCAAGCCTCTTAATGTGTGGCCCCTGTTCACCTAGCAGTGAATAGGTACGGCATGTAACTCGAGGGGTTGTGGCCTCACTTTCCCGGTGTGTGTTGTGTGTTGATGTGGTCTCAGTCCTACCTGAAGATCGGTCTATGAGCTTTGAGCTCGCTCCGTAATGGGGAAGACTGGCTGGGTGACCAGCAGACGACCGAGGAGGAGATGAATCACACACACACACACACACACACACACACACACACACACACACACAAAAAAAAAAAAAAAAAATCTTGGATATTCATGTATATTTTTCCTATGCATGTTCATGTGATATGTGTATGCATTCATTTCACAAATATGATTTTATTTTATTTCACATCTGTATTGAATATATGTAAGTAAAGATAGGTTTGTTAGAAATATCAGTTTCTAAGTGAAGATTAGGCTTTAGTAGACATGGTTTATACTTTCCTAGTTAATTTAATGCATTAATGCTAAAGCTGTAAGTGATATACAACTTTACTGTCAATTTGGAATCGTGTATTGTAAATCTCTCTGTTTCATGGAATAACTTGAACCTAGTTTGGTGAAAAGCCTTCTTTTTTTTATTCATGAAAATTGAATTTTTTTCAGAAACAACAGTGAAGACTTTGGAAAAGATCAAAGAATGCTGTCCCCAAGAGGAAAGGATCCCAGGGATATGTCTCGAGATTCCAGGGAAGCATCAAGAAGTTTTAGAAACACAGGCTTAGATCAGGACGTGTCCAAGGTTTCAAGAGAAGGGAACAAGGCCATGGTAGATATGTACAGGGATCCCCGAGATGTAATTCAAAGTCCAAGGGAGAGTACTGACTACAGTCCTTGGCAGAGAGATCAGTTGCCTATTTCTGGGCTGCAAGATCCTTGGGAAAACCCAAAAATGGATTCTTCCAAAGATCAAGATCAGCAAAGGAATTTTCTTGATATAAGAGAAGGTTCTGATATGGATCACGATCAGCGACTTAGAAAAAAAGATGTTGATTTAAGAGTGATTCCAGGAATAGACAATAGAAGTGAGAGTTCAAGTATGAAAAGTGCACAGTATGATACTGACATGAGAATATCTAGTGAATCATCAATATATGATGTAGACTTAAGACAGTTAAATTTACCTAGTAGTTACCAGAGTTCTGAGGAAGAAATTAATTCATTACCTTTTAAAGTACCAGTGCATACTCCAGCCAAAGAAATTTTTGCCTCCCTTTCATCTCATTCACCAATGTATTATCAGCTTGTTAAAGTAACTATTCCCAAACCAAATTTCACCCACTTGAAAATAAACAAAGATGATCCCAGAATTATGGAAGATCCCAGAATACGAAGGATGTTGAAGAGCTCCACTGAAGATAATTCAAATCGAAGTCCACGAGCACCTTCCAGATATGAGATGGATGTACCAGTGAGCCCACCACCACCTAAAGGAGATGGGAAGTTTTCAGACTCTGATAACAGAGACCCTAGAGTGATTTCTCAAAGAGACCCAAGAAGTGAAAGCCGTTCGGACCCAAGAAGTGACGTAAGAGGAGAGCCAAGAGTAGATCCAAGAATGAGTGCCAGAGTTGACCCAAGAGTTAGTAACAGAGGTGATCCCAGGGGTGATGCTCGTGATCCACGAGAACAGATGGGTGACATGAGAAACCAAGACATGAGAATGAGTGGAATGTATGGAGGGAACAATGGAGCAATGATGGATGGAGGAATGCAGTACATGAACATGGGGCCTGGGTCTGGACCTGGGCCTGGGCCTGGGCCTGGGCCTGGGCCTGGACCTGGGCCTGGGCCGGGGCCTGGACCTGGGCCTGGTCCCATGGGTCCCATGATGCCTCAAAATAACATGAATCCTAGAGACAAGCCAGGTCTACTTGGACCTGCCCCAATGGCATTCTCCTCAGGTTATCCTCACAATATGGGACCAAGGGTGCCACCTTTCATGATGAATTCTGGTCCTGGTCCTGGTCCCGGTCCTGGTCCTGGTCCAGGTCCAGGTCCAGGTCCAAACAGTGGTTACTATTCAGACGAGGGTGAAATGATGGGAAGTGGAGGATATCCTCCTCAGGGAGGCCCAGGATGGGGTGGACACATGCCAGGGAATGATCCAAGATTGAACCGTGAAATGGGAGAGGGAAGCAGGTCTTATACTCCACCCTCAGTGTCTTAAACTGTTTGATGCTTGTAATCGTGAAAGCAATCCATTTCAATGGATAATTAAGTGTAGCCCATGGTTACTGTTCCCTATGTGTTTCAGATCTCATCACTGTGTGAATATTTGAAAGGATATTTACATATATATATATATATATATATATATATATATATATATATATATATATATATATATATATATATATATATATATATATATATATTTATATATATATAAAGTTAAAACTACCAGAACAAGAAAGCAGGATGCATAATATACATGATTTATTACCTCATGTGTCTGGAACTCCCTTGTTTGTTTGAGCTTGCATATATGCTGCATTAAAAGTTTGATCAACCAGAAGGATCTGCCAACCTGAGGCAAAGTACAGAGACATATTTGACCATTGGTATTCTCTTATCAAGTTCATCAGTTTCCTTGGTTTGGTATTCAATATTGAATTGCTAGACTTACAAAAGTATTTATTTTTTATAGTTTACAAAGTTATTTAGGTATAGAATGAATGAATTTACATATTTTTTTTATTTTCATCTTTGATTTTATAGTGGAACAAGGTAGTTCTGTGGCACTATAACAAGAATTAATATAAAATTCTCTCTCTCTCTCTCTCTCTCTCTCTCTCTCTCTCTCTCTCTCTCTCTCTCTCTCTCTCTCTCTCTCTCTCTCTCTCTCTCTCTCTCTCTCTCTCTCTCTCTCTCACACACACACACACACACACACACACACACACACACACACACACACACACACACACACACACACACACACACACACACACACACACACACACACCTGGGAAATACAAGAAATGAAATAATGATTCTCTATAGTGAGGAGAAATAAGTAGTGTATATAGGTATATAAGGAACTGGAGGGAGAGGGAGTGAGCCATAGTGGCTGATCAAGTACAAATACAGTACTGTATCATAATATTTTGTGGCAGTGCTCAATAAGCAGGGTTGTAAATATGGCTTTGCTTAATTTTCTACCACTTAAAATGGTGTCAGTGTTGATTTTTGTCTGTCTAAATTAGTGACTGACTTCATTTGTCTTTGTGCATATATGTGGGCATATATGTGCATATATCTGTTCGTTTCTTGTGCTTCATTAAACTGCTGTTTTTGTGTGTGCGTGCGCACTCACACGCACGCACACACACACACACACACACACACACACACACACACACACACACACACACACACACACACACACACACACACACACACACACACACACAGCAACAGCATTATTTTTTTTTCTTTGTTGCTGTAAATATTCCAAGTGGCATTGTAACCCTATGTATATTAGTGAATTGTGCATTACTTAATATTAAGACTGTACATAATTCATCCCCCCCCAATTGTTTAAATTTTACAGTCTGTTGAATAGTCTGATATTTGTAAAGTGTATATGTATGCATATCTTAACTGTTGACTTTTTTTGTGTGGTATGAATGGATGTCTGACAGTTGGCTGTACTTTAAACAAAAAATGCTCTTTAAAAGTGATTTTCACAGTATTTTGTTATTCTTAAAGGCCATATATTTGCTCTATGATTTGCATAGATTATATGTAGTGTTTTTATTGACAGGAAGTTGACAAAATGAACAATAGACTGATTGCCTACATAAATATTAATAGAAAGAGTGGAGCTGAAGAAAGTGCCAAGAGATACTGAGGTTGTAAGAGCCGTGTATGAAGGACTGGAAATATATGTAGTATTAATTAAAATGAAGATTCATATAAAACTATTCTAAAATGGGAGGATTAACTAATTGACAAAATGCACTCCATATGCAGGTTGGAGAGAAGGATAAGGAGGTATCTGGATACTGAACTAAAGTTTACATATTTTTAGAATACAGAAAAAAAACAAAAACAGGAGAGATATAAATACTGAATAAGTGAAGAGTGAATTTATTGAGGAAAGGTTCACAGCTTAATTATAATTGAAAGTGCATAATATTACAAAGTATAAAACTATTGGTAAGGTATGTAAAAGGAAGAGGAAAGGATGTGTAGACCTGGTTCTTGTCAGTAAAATAGGAGGACAGTGATGAGATACTTGAAAAAAGAATGATAAGTTGAATTGGATGTAGTGTGCAAAGAGAAGCAGTCTGATGGGAACAAATGGGGACTTGTCATGCCCACCTGTTTTAAGGTTAGAAGGAATGAACTTCATAGCAGATAGGTTAGACCAGGTTAGTATATTGGTGAAATATAATAATCCAGAATATTTTAACATTAAAAGTAGGAAAGGTAGCTTATCATATTCATATACTCAATCATTCATAATATAGTGACTAAGAATATGTAAATACAAAGTAATGTTTCATTTTTTATATGTATAATTGTAATGCTACAAGCTTTAGTACAAAGTGGTGTAAATGCCACCTAGAGTTTGGTGAACTTGAACTGAGCACTAAAGATTGGTTCTATTATTTTGTTGAAGAGACTTCATTAGTGCTCCAATTTATATCTACAAATGTACAAAATTTCCATTTCTTTTGTCATTTTTGTAATCATATCTGAAAGGGACATTTCATTCATTGCTAAGGAAATTGAATATCCATAAGCTCCATAGAATATCTGTATTCCACTGTGTAATTTTCATTGGTTAAATTTGAACTAAGAATGAATAATCTAGCTCGCATTCTTAATAGGTGCTAAACACACACACACACACACACACACACACACATTACTAAAACAATGGAAAGTATTAATACAGATTGACAATGTGCCACTGAGCCTAGTTTTCATCATTGTATTCTCAGTATGAATTAGGAATTTAATCATCTTACATTAAAAAAGGAAAATAGAATATTGTTTTATGAATTACACATTTCTCTATTGGAAGCTTAAATATTTTCTTTCTCAGTCATCACCTCGGAGCAGCAGCCTATTCCGTCCTATATCCAGCATAAAGATATCGAGCCTTTTGGATGATGCTGAGTGACATGGAGCCTTGCAATTAAACATGTAGTCCGATATGTTAAAAATGCTGCACATTGGGACGAGATTTCCAGCATGTTGATATTTTTGGTGGCAACTGACTCAAATTCGATAATAGCGAGAAATGGAATATTTCTGGATTTGAGGTATGATAGGAGGTTTTAAAGCTCTATATGAGCGGCATATAACATGTAATTTGAAGTGGTAAAGGTGAAGTTGCTGGGAATGACGCTCTACATAGCTGTGTGAGGTCTGCCTTAGCACTTTCATGGCCTTGAGTCCTTTATTATGTGACACTACCCGCTGTGATATCTGTAGTGAAGTACGTCATTAAATAATAGAATGAGTGTACAACTATTATATTTTCAAACATGGCAGTTTTTTTTTTTTTTTTTTTTGTGTGTGTGTGTGTGTGTGTGTGTGCGCGCGTGTGCGTGCGTGCGTGCGCATAATCATAATTTGAGTAGCCCACGCCGAGATGGCAACTGCACTTTAAACAAATGTATGAAAATTCATGACATTAAGGATTAGTTCGTCGCGACAGTGT
>NC_059296.1:705000-740000 GCF_017591435.1 Portunus trituberculatus
ACTCTCGACCTGTGACGGGCTGTGGAAAGTCAGGAGCCCTGGCAGTAGTGATCATCATCGGGAATTAAAGTACCAGGGGTCACTGCTACAGGGGGTAACCATGTAGTGTGCGGCGCCCCTTAGTGGGAAGTACATTTTTACAGTGGACTGAACGGGGCTGGGGCCTGATTGACTGCTGCCTTCCTTGAAAGCGCCAGGCAAGGCTGCCGCACCACCTCCTGACCTCTACACTGTGTCTACATTTACATTACACTCACAGATAACCCTGAGTTAACGGTCACTACTCCCACTTTCGACCTGTGACGGGTTGTGTTTGTCTAGGGCCCTGTTAATTTTTTATCACCATCGGGACAACCAGGGATCAATGTTGCAGGGGGAAATCAGTGTACGGCGTCCCTCCAAGGGAAAGTACGCTTACTCAGTGGAGTGAACTGAGCTGGGGCCTGATTGACTGCTGCCTTCCTTGAAAGCGCCAGGCAAGGCTGCCGCACCACCCCTCCGACATCCACACTGTGACTCCACCCGCACGCACATTCACCACACTACATAACTGTCAAGCACCTACATAGTCCCCCCCAAACAAGAGTAGACGTAGATTACAACTTCTTTTCTCTATCCTCAAAAATTCCATTTGGTTTTTCAATACCACATGGTGCCTTTCCTTTTCCGGCCGGCTTCGGCTGGTCGGATGGGTGGGTGGGGAGGAACCTTCTGCTTTGCTATCCTGTCTCTCACACTGTGTAGTTAGTATAGAATAGTTAACCAAGCAGCCTAGTAAGGACCCCAGGGTATGTTGTTGCTTGGTCTTTCCTTTGTATTCCTCCTCCTCCTCCTCCTTTTTCCTGTTTATTTTGTTTTCTGAAATAATCAATTATGACAAGAATGAAAGTGTCACAATTTGAACTCACAAGAATCTCGTCAAGTGAGGCGAAAACAAACATATCTTTACATGTGATACTTGTGTCTGCAACTCTGTACCCTCCAATGTCACCAACGGTACAGCAACTTCCTCCACCAAAAAAAAAATAAATAAAATAATAATAATAAGTTCACCATCCAGGTACGTATTTACAGGTATCTTATCCCGCAGGCACATACTGGAAGTGGGAACAGACGCAAGCATGAACGAGAGCAGTGTTGAGGCTCCGCTAAGTCGAGCTGACTTCCTCGCCCTCAGGCACATGCTTCTCAACGCCCTGCAGGTTAGGGTGGAATGACAGATGCTATTCGTGGAATGCGTGGGGTGTGTACTTTTGTCTGCTGTCGTGCATGTTAGTGTAAGAAGTATGTGGTCTTATGCAAGGTGTGCTGTTTGGGTTCCTAATTAGTACTTGCACTGGTGAGGATGTGTGTGTTGGGGGGGGGGCAACCTTCTCTTTTATCTATCTACACCACCACGTCCAGTACCTCCGCCACCATCAGTACTGTGAAACTTGAAAGAGATATTATGTCTAGATCAACATTAATTATTCTGTTATCCTTTGTGTTAATTTCGTCATGATATAGTAATTTTTTTTTTCTTTCATACAAGCTCACGTGTGCCAGGAAAGACGAACTATTGCATGTATTAATTCATTCACCTATTCATTTACTTCATTTACCCATCTCGTATATAATCACTTAAATGTGTAACTGAATCTCGTCGCAACAGAAGAGGTGTTCCAACCTGACGGAGGCTGTGGTGGGAGAGGTGCGCGCCTTGCTGCAACCCAACACCACCCTAGGTCCTCCTCAGGTATGCTACTCCCAGCTGCTACTACAGACTTGCTTTTTACTTTTTTGTTGCCCCTACCACGCCACGCTCCGTCTCATATGGGCAGGTGATCTCTCTCTCTCTCTCTCTCTCTCTCTCTCTCTGAAGTAATGTATGCCGTATGCTCCTCGCCAGGCTAAGTCGGAGGACTCCTTGGCGGTGCTGTACATCGTCTTCGTGCTGCTCTTCTTCGCGGCCTCCCTGCTCGTGCTGCTCGTCAAGTACCTCAGGCGGGAGCGGGAGTCCACGCGCCTGCAGAAGTTTTACGAAGACTACCTCGTAAACACACGATCAAGGTAAATAAAAGAAAACAGAAAAAAGGAGGGAGTCCTCTGAAGATTATCTATATATTAATCTATTTTATATTTTCGTTACACTTGTGTGTGTGTTTCACTGTATGATCTGCTGCAGTCTCTGACGAGACAGCCAGACGTTACCCTACGGAACGAGCTCAGAGCTCATTATTTCCGATCTTCGGATAGGCCTGAGACCAGGCACACACCACACACCGGGACAACAAAGTCACAACTCCCGTATATACTCACTGCTAGGTGAACAGGGGCTACACGTGAAAGGAGACACACCCAAATATCTCCACCCGGCCGGGGAATCGAACCCCGGTCCTCTGGCTTGTGAAGCCAGTGTGTGTGTGTGTGTGTGTGTGTGTGTGTGTGTGTGTGTGTGTGTGTGTGTGTGTGTGTGTGTGTGTGTGTGTGTGTGTGTTTGCTATTTTTAGTGATGATATTGACTGTAAGTCTGTTGTTAAGTGTATTTATGGTATTGCTTACCATAGTACACAGTATGTTTTGTTTTCTAAATAATTGTCTCTAACTTCAAGCTTGCTGCTCATTACTATCCCAGAATGCTGCGGTAAATACGAGGTGGTATTCTGCATAGCCACGGACAATATACCCAGCATAAACTATGAAGTGTGTCATGTGTTGTCCTTAAAAATTTTCCCTCGTTTGTCTTGAAAATGTGTCTTGTGACGTTGGCTTTAGTGACGTTTGTCTGGTGTTACACGTAAGAGCATGGCTGTCTTCAGAGCAGCACATGACACAGACTCTCATCATTGACAGCGCGGTGGTTCACTACGACACACAAGGGCGTCGCCTTCACCCTACCACGCCTGAGTCTCCACACCCGTCTCCCCCAACCTGGACGCCATCTCTCACACCACCCACCACGCCCATCGACGCCGTCTCCCTCACCCTTCCCAGAGAACTCATTGAACACGAGTTCTAACACATAATGACATTTACTGACTCTTGTATCATGTTGATTTCTGCGCGTCACGAACTCGGATAGACGAGAAAAAAAAAAAAAAAAACCGACTCGTTCATGGAGTGGAGAGTGACGGTGGACAGAGGAGCCTTGATGGCTTCCATGGTGAGGTTCAGGCCGTCGTGTATACCCATGTAACTGCTGTGCATCTTTCTGGTTCTCTAGGAGGCCAGGAACCTTGACTCTAGTGACTGCAGTGATGCAGTGTATACAGTATACATGAGATAATTTTTTGTTAGTTTTAATAATGTTAGTTAAGTCAAGAAAATCCTTGTGGTGTGGTTTAGTCTGTGAAGTCAAGAAGTCATGTTCTCGGTGACAAGGTTTCTAAGAAAGTAATTGGAAACATTCCCTGAAATGTTTATTCAGCGCGTAGTAATACATCGTTTGTAAACTACCCAGAGTAATGCATCTGAATAAGGAGTGTCCATCGCTGAAAATTTCCTGTTCGACATCGCAGGTGATCTAGTTGTTAAATTTTCAATAAAAGTCATAAGGAAATATCTTTCCTGTACTCAAGTATTTCTATCTGTATGAGGTCAGTGTACGATTAGCAAATTAAGAGTGTTGCTGCTGCTGATGATGATGGACTGGGTTTTCTGGATTAGCGGTGAGAGAGGCTGAGCGGGCAAGGTACTGCTCCTTGCTGTAGCAGGCGGATTCATCCTGCATGCAGTACTGGGGCTGGATGGGGTCAACTCGGACGCCGAGGTCTACCATGCGCTTGCGGTGGATGTTGATACGCTTTGCACTGGTGTCCTCACCGTGGTTGGAGATGGGGTCGGTCCACAGCCTCTCAGCCAATGCAGAAACACGTGGCCAAGCCTTAGCCTGGAAGCCGTTGGCGTCAGTGTCAAAGCTCCACAATGTAGCTTCTCCTCCCAGCACCTGCTCCTTGATGGGGTCAGCTTGGCCACTCCTGAGCTGGTCGCTACGGGCGTTGCTCACGCCCAAGTTCTCCAGCATGTCAAGGGGACTGTTGTCATAGAAGCTCCTCCATGTGGGGATCTCTCTCTTGCAGCTCTCGGCCTTCTCTCCATAGAAGTTGTTACCAATGCAGTCCAGTCGCAACACGTCCTGGTTGGAGAAGATGACCTTGAATCCTTGGTTGATGTACTTGGTCATCTCTTCATCGTTGGCATCCATGTTGAGCTGCACGATGTAAGAATCTTTGTCGGCGTAGTTGAGAGCATAGCTGGAGGCGTGGATGATGGGGGTAACACTGCGGTAAGGGCCTGATGCCTCCCTCAGCTTGGAATAAGCGTTCTGCTGGTACGTGTTCCACAGCTCGAAGAACTCTTGGCTGACGGCTTCACGGCCGTTAGCAGCAAGGTATTCCTTGATTTCTTCAGAGTTCTGCCAGCACTTGAAGCTCACCTAGAAGTACGATGGTTAAAGAATGATTAATGAAAAGTATCTCGACAGGAAATAAATTGCATATATATAGTTAAGTAGCTGCTACATTATTCTTTATCTCATAATTCAACCCATGTAAAGACCTGGTCCATGTTGTGCTTACATCATCACCACCCATGTGGACCATCTCGGGGTCGAAGTAGTCCATCATGTCCCTGTAGAGTTCTTCGAGGACAGAGTACAGTTGGGGATTGATGGGATTGACCTGGCCACTCGGGGGTTCCTTCCCAACCTCGAACCATGGCTTGTTCTGTAAATAATATGAAATCCATTTTCCGTGGAAAAGATAGGGAGAAATATTCTTGTAATTATACAATAGTGAAATTAAAGCAGGTGATTACAAGTTTCACAAACGCCAGTTTACTTACGTTGTCGGTGCAGAGGACAAGTTTGCCAAGACCTTCCTTCTCGGACCACTGCCAGCCGGCGTTGGTATGGGCTGGGCCGTTCAACTCGGGAATGACCTTGATACCTCGCAGCTGTAACGTAACCGTCATTTACTGCACCGAAACTTTTATTATGGTGTTTCTGTGACATGAGAGAGAGAGAGAGAGAGAGAGAGAGAGAGAGAGAGAGAGAGTTTGCTATGGTGTTTCTTGTATTTCGTACTGACCTTGGCGTAATTAACGATCTCTGTGATGTCCTCGGGGTAGTACACTTCCTCTGGGGAGTAGGCGCCATAATAAGCCATTTCAGGGCGTCTGCTGGAGTACATGGGGAAAGAGGCGGAATCGGAGATGTGCCAGTGGAAGTAGTTCATCTTGTTCTGGGACATGGCGTCCATAAGCTGCATGATGTCCTGCTTGGGGTAGAAGTTCCTGCCAGTGTCCAGCATAAGACCTCGGTACCTGTGGGTGGAAGAGTATGTCTGTCAGTGCCACTCTCAACACGTCGCCCTCCTGAGTGTCTTGCAGCCTGTTGTGAAGGTGTGCCAGGCGGCTGTTGTCTGCCATTACAGTGTTGTTATTACTGTTATTGTCAATGTCACTTGTTATTATCGCTGTTAATGCCATTAATGATCACGTACGGACAGTGATAACTTACTTGAACTGAGGCTCATCATGAATCTTGGCATTGTTGACGATCTGGAGGGCGTTGTTGCTATCGTCGTAGGCGATAAGCTGAGACAGACTCTCCAGGCCGTGGCGAGCGCCGTAATACGTGGTGGCCACGATGGTCGCGGTGGTCTCAGACCTGGCAGTCTGATGGGACAAAGTTCACACGTCATAAGTTGAAGACATTATAAAAAAAAAAAAAGTCAGTTATTGCTTCGTGTGTATGTGTGTGTGTGTGTGTGTGTGTGTCTGTGTGTGTGTGTGTGTGTGTGTGTGTGTGTGTGTGTGTGTGTGTGTGTGTGTGTGTGTGTGTGTGTGTGTGTGTGTGTGTGTGAGAGAGAGAGAGAGAGAGAGAGAGAGAGAGAGTGTGTGTTGTGTTGCAGCAAGACAGGCGAGGATCATTACCTGCAACACCAAGGTGTAGCTCTCGTCAGTCTCGAGGGTGAGCTGGTCCTCTGGTGAGGTGACGGTGATGTCGATGTTGAGGTTGTGGTTCTCAGCTGTCGGGGTGCTCCTCTTTCTCAGGAAGGGAGAGTATTTGAGATATTTTCTTGTCTTCTCGTTGATGGTTGAGTAAGGAAGCCTCTGCTCTTGCTGCTGCTGAAAGATGGATTCTTCGGCGATCTGTTCGCTTCGGAGCCTCACGCGCTCAAAGACTTCGTAAGCGTCAACCTGAAATAAAGATTAACTTCAAATTTCCTTCTTGGGTATCACATGCCTGTACTGTTCTCCATTTTTTATTTTGGCTGAGAAGAATATATTTACAGCGCCTTGTTTGAAAAAGTTGATTTTAATTGGATGAGGTGAAACCTGGTAGAGATGCCACTGACTCACCGAGGGCTCTTCGTCTCTTTGATATTCTTCGTCGTAAAGAACGGGGGTCTTCTTTTCCTTAGGGTAGTGAGGATGGATGAAGTGAAGGTTACGAGTGAAGTGATTTACTGCATCCTCCAGCATTTGTGTTACTTTTGGGTTGGTGGCTGCCATCTTCGTCACCTGAATGTTCTTAGGAGAGAAGGCGACAGTCTGGGAGCCCAACTGGACGTCACCGGTTGGCTGCGGCCACAGAGCACCATACCTACCAGACAACTTTTGTGAAGATTTGGACCGAACAAAGTTCAATATCTTTTGTGCAATTGATCTATTTCTGTGGATTGGCTGTGTAACTATATGATAAACAAACTACTGCAATGGAACAGACAGAGAGAGAGAGAGAGAGAGAGAGAGAGAGAGAGAGAGAGAGAGAGAGATGCAAAGAACATTATTAATTGTATTCTAGAGGTGACAAGAAATTGCACATACCTTCCACAAGTCAGCTGGCATGATGCCATGGAGCGGATTTCCCTGGAACCGCTGCGCTCCTCCTTGATGCACTTGCTGTTCCTGCAGCTGTAGGTGTAAGGCGCAGGCAGCCTAAAGGAGGACTGGGCGGCAGCCACAGCCACCAGCAACGCAACCAGCAGCAGCTTCATCTTGACCTCAGCTATAAGGATAATAAGAGTTATGAGATGATTTGGACACGGTATTACGGAATGCTATGTATTCATTACAAACTAAAGTGCCCCAGAAAGAAAAGTACTTCAGTGAGTTATCAAGTGTCAAGGAAGTCTGTCTTCTTCCTATAGACACTGGCAAGGTTCCACCGGCTGGACCGGTCTTCACTACTCACCACCGACGCCCCGTGCGACTGGTGCTGGGGCAGTGATCTGCAGCCTTCTTATACTCGCTGGTCCTCTGGTGTCAGATGGGGACTTTTTGGAATATCACGGAACTCTTGTTTTTTTTTTTTTTTTTTCTCTCTCTCTCTCTCTCTCTCTCTCTCTCTCTCTCTCTCTCTCTCTCTCTCTCTCTCTCTCTCTCTCTCTCTCTCTCTCTCTCTCTCCACTTGATATCGTAAGAAGTGCATGAATATCAGAACGTTCTTTCTTTCCCATTTAAAAGAAAACCGGAAATTAATTGATCATGTCATTGCAACAACGTGGTCATATGACAATGGGTAGGATTACACGAGAGAGAGAGAGAGAGAGAGTGTGTGTGTGTGTGTGTGTGTGTGTGTGTGTGTGTGTGAGTGCTACCTCTCCTACCGAAAAACTACTGTAAGCCATGATCCAGCCAAACACTGTGCGGCCAAGCTGCCCGGTTCCCTTTCCTTCCGTGAAATAAAAAGTCATTGTAATGTTTCTATCTCTTTTAACGAGGCGCCACGTGTGCCGCTCCAAGCATTCTAGCCAAGCAGTGCCACAATCATGCACACATCGCCGCCGTTCCTCGTGTATCGGTACTCGGCAAGCACCAAGCGACCATCGCCTTCTTAACAAAACTTGGACTTCCTATTCAGGTCATTCCTCTGTATTATGTAAGCCGATTTCTGTTGGCGGCTTGGGTGAACCTCCTTGTTTGGAACGCTCCAGTACCTGTGTGTGTGTGTGTGTGTGTGTGTGTGTGTGTGTGTGTGTGTGTGTGTGTGTGTGTGTGTGTGTGTGTGTAAGTGGCGCCCGCATGTGTGAAAAAAAAAAATAAATAAATAACATCAGGCTGATGATGAACAAAATAAATGAATGAATGAAAAAATGAAATAAGATGAAATACTAGCTAAATAAAACAAATAACAATAAAAAAACTTTCTGTAGACATCGATCTTCCTAACAATACTTTCAGGTCACAGAAGATAAACCAAGCAGTTACTTTATTACACGTGTATGACTGAAGATGGCGATTAATTAATTCCTGATGTTTGAAGCACAGTCCTGCATTGTGGCGGTACCTACTGTGATGATATGGCGGTACGACGCATGCTCAGGATGATGTAAGCAGTATCGAAATGTTGTGTGTCGTTTACGAGAGGATCTTACACACCAGACCGTGTTACAATACGTCCTGAGGTCAGCGTGTGTCTCAGATCAAAAGTGCCTGTGTAAATAGATGAAGAATCCTTTTTTTTTTTTTTTTCTGAATCCTCATCTAGAGTAAGACTATCTGATTTTTGCGAAGTTTTAGGTCATTTTTTTTTCTTTATCTTTCTTTGTTTGTATGGTGTGTTATGTACTGCGACTTGTAAAATTCTCTGCTTTCATACAACTCCGAGTTACAATAGACTGTTCCATGAGGTGTTTTTAGTTAATTTTTCTTAAGAAGTTGTCCTGATGAAAAGAGTTAATAAGATCGCGCCAGTAATCTTTCTTGTTTATTAATGGATGCAAGAGAGTGATGTTCTTTTTATCGAGTACTTAAACTAAATTTCAGCTGCTTGATGACTGAACAACTTAAAAGAACGTACGGCTTATTTATTCATTTATTTATTTGTTATTATGGTATTATTATTATCATCATCATTATCATTATTATTATTATTATTATTATTATTATTATTATTATTATTATTATTATTATCATCATTGTCTATTATTATCATTATCAATATTATTATTATCATTATTATTAATATTATCATCATTATTGCTGCTGTTTTTGCTGTTGTTGTTGCTGGTGGTGGTGCTGATACCGTTATTTTTATTGTTGTTTATTGTTATTGTTATTTATTTATTTATTCATCATCATTATTTCTTTTTGTCTATCCAAGATGTTCTTCTCTCATTCCATTCACTGTCAGCTTTGTCGGCTGGGGATTACGAAGGCTGGAGGTGAGAGGCTGCTTGTTGTGGTGGTGCTTTATAGATACACTGGTTTGGTTACATCTCTCTCTCTCTCTCTCTCTCTCTCTCTCTCTCTCTCTCTCTCTCTCTCTCTCTCTCTCTTACAAGAGCATTTATGTTTTTAGCTGACTACCCCACGAGAGAGAGAGAGAGAGAGAGAGAGAGAGAGACTTTGCCTGTTTATCTCGTTTGTGGTTTGTTTCACGAGACAAAGAAAGCATCTCCAGTCTTGGCTCCTCCTGCTTTCAATCGCCTTTACGGTTTCTTGCGCTTCGTCACGCAGTCAGTCTCTCTGGTTGCGTAGCTCAGCGTGACAGACAACTCAAACTCCCGGATCCGTAAATTCAGTATCTAAGCTCACACTGAGTGACGCTCGTTCTGGTATCAGGATCTAATTTTGAAAGACATCTGCGCTGCACCTCCACTACATTCGAAAAATTCTGTTTGAAATTACACGAGTTTTTAAGGATATCATTGCGGTTTTAGTGACAGGTTAGGAAGATTTCTACATCACTATCAGGAGATACACTCTTAATTGAGAACCAGGCTCATCATCTCGGTGTTCTTTGAAAATGGTTGTAGTGGCCTTTCAGAATACAGGTCTTTGTCTAGGAGAGATTCGAGGCGATGTGACGCGGTGAACTTCGAACCCAAGTGAGGCCTGGGGACAGGTTGCGATGCGGAAAAGCTCAGTATCTCGTCAGTGGTGTGAGTGACCTCAGCGGGGACCAGTGGCAGCGTTGACAACCGGTCAAGAAATCAGACGATCCGAGTTGTTCTTCGTACCCGACCCCACCGGTGATGACCTAAGGTGAGCTCTTTAAATGTTCTTTGTGTGGTAGGAGCTTCTCATCAGATATAGTTGTGATGTCAGTGAGGAGGAGTGCAGGGCTGCGGGGCAAGTCCTCAAGGTCGCTGCTAGCAACTCGAAGCGTACCGTGGAAATAATTTGTGCCTATAAAAGGTTGAGTAATAGTTTTGTGGATGTTTGCGCACTTGAGGATCTCCTGCCTCACGTACCCACGAGAGGGATGGGTATTCGTAAATAGCAATGATATGTTTAAAAAAGATGGAGGAGCAGATGTGATAAGGCTTCCATCGAACACCATGAACTTATAGGGATTCGAAGCAGCCAGCGATGCTTCGAATAGCTCCACTGTCACAGATCCCGCTCTCAGACCACCTCATGGTTCCTCCACTCCCCTCCATACTCCTCCCCCGACACGCACACACACATACACACACACTGGTCTGGTTTAGCTTCCTTGGGTTTGGTGAAGTCATGGCCCTGAGGCGTGGCCACGAGGTATGGGGCCTCACTATCGGGTTAACGAGAGGCAGTGAACTCAGGATTGTGTGCATCGGATCCTACAAGCTCAATAATATCATAGCTTGAATGCCTAAGATTTGCCTGAGCAGCAAATTGTAATTTTCCTCTGGATTTACCTGAGAGGTGTTTGATGCTACATGAAGTAACTAGTGGTCACGAATCGCGGTGAGGCAACAAAGGAAGTGCGGTTAGTGGGGGAGGGAGGTAGGCGCTGTTTATGGACAGCCGGAAATGATGGGCCGGGACAGGTGAGGATGGGAAGGTTCTTGCATGGGTTGAAAGGCGCCGCAGGACTGCATGGTGGTAGCTGCAAATGGGAGAAGACAGACAAGGACGTAGTGTAAACAAAGGTAACCGTGGCTTTCACGTGATCAAGGGCGCTGCAATGTTACATGCTGAGGCACAAACCTGGCAATGTACCCTGGGCATGAAGCGCTAATTACAGACCTCTGCAAAAAATAGGTTTTCCAGGCACGCCTTGCTGTTACTCATCGTGTGTACGCATGATTCATATGGATGAAAATTCTAAGCGAGAAGCCACAAGTGTTCCTTTATTTACTGCTGCAGTTACGGTCCAGTTTTCCTCCTGGGTTGAGGTTCCTGCGTTGGAGGCACGTGAGAGGACGTCTCGTGTAGGAGGCTAGACTCCGCCCCACCGGCTGCTGCAGTTCGGTTGGCAACAGTGTTGCGTCAGTATAGGTAACCTTCCGTACACACTCCAGTCCTGATGCACGCAGCGCCACTCCAGGGTACGCGAGGGGCAGTGTTTAGTTGGGACAGCTGTTCAGGGTGACGCTCAAGATTTGCGAGATTTGTACCCACGCCAAAGACATGTTGACACCCTTTGTGTGTGTGTGTGTGTGTGTGTGTGTGTGTGTGTGTGTGTGTGTGTGTGTGTGTGTGCTAATGTTTTCATGGAAAGGACTGCAGACCTCACCACCTAGTTCCACATCTGCCCCACCTTGTCCCACGTAGCGCCCCCACCCTCCCCTCAATGCCAACCCCAGTCTAGACGCGTCTAGTGTTTTAATGAATATATCAAACAAAGGAGTTTCAATTTCAGTGTTTTATGAGGATGAGTAATTAACAATAATTAGATTCAAGCACAGGGGAGAGTTTTGAAGTGAGTGGGTACACGCGCGTCAAGCGAAGAAAGGAATGCACAACAGACCAGGAAGATCTGAGCAGGGCAGTACATTATTGCAAGTTTCGCCTTGGAATTATTATACCACACCAGACAGACTGGTTTGCCAGCCATCCCTCGATCCAACATTAGGTTGCACTGCCAAGTGTGTGTGTGTGTGTGTGTGTGTGTGTGTGTGTGTGTGTGTGTGTGCGTGCGTGCGTGTGCGTGCGTGTGTGCGCGCGTGTTCGTGCGTGCGTGCGTGCGTGAGTGAGTGCATGTGTGTGTGTGTGTGTGTGTGTGTGTGTGTGTGCGCGCGCGTGCAAAGGTAAACACACAGGTAGATAGGTACGTAAACGCAAAGAGTTTGGTAGATAGTTCCAAAACTTGCGTTCAAAATAAGAACATAAACAAAACTGCAGTGAACCAGCACATAGATAGATCTATGGCTATTGGTGGGAGTCCTGGTATCAAACGTACCTATTTACCTGTGTGACCACCTGTCATCCTCTTTTATGGAAATCTGTCTAATTATCTTTTAAAGTTCTCTATTGACTCGGCACTAACAAGCTGATCACTGGGTCTGCTCCAGTCATCTACTTGGGGAAAACAATCTTGCCTGTCACAGTACAGATGCATAACTGGGCTTCCTATTTGCGTAAGTTACGAATATTCATTACCTTCGTATAGCTTTTTATACATACAATGCAATTCCCCTTTATTCTTAGGGATTGCTTTGGGCACCACCACACCCATCCCTTACATGCCCCGCATCCCGCCGCAAGAAAGAAAAACAAAACAAAAAAAACGTGAGGTTAAGCCACACGCTGCTGCTTGAGCGTGTGGGCGTTTGGGGCACCGAGTACAATGTACCCGACAACGAGGTGGTCACAGTGAGGAGGAGGAGGAGGAGGAGGAGGAGGAGGAGGAGACAGAGAGGGAGGAGGAAAAGGCAGCCGGTAGGAGAGTGGAAGACAGAGCATCGCTGAGCTCCAATAGAATTTAGGAAGGGAGAGAGTGGGAGGAGTGTGTGTGTGTGTGTGTGTGAAGGTCACGGTCATAGAGCTGTTACCAAGCTGGCCGGAAAGGAGTGGGTTGGCCGGGTACTAGTACTACTA
The DNA here is from genome assembly GCF_017591435.1 of Portunus trituberculatus. Lineage (NCBI taxonomy): Eukaryota > Metazoa > Arthropoda > Malacostraca > Decapoda > Portunidae > Portunus > Portunus trituberculatus. The sequence continues at coordinate 717,733 of NC_059296.1, forward strand.
CTCGCCAACACCCGAGGCAGCGCGGGGCTTTGATTACCATGGTGCGCGGGCGGAGGAAAGACGCAGGCTCTGGAAGAATCTAACTTGCATCAGGGGCTCTCCACAAGAGGAACTATAGGAAACGGTTTAATCTGATCTTCATAACTGAAAAAGGCTTGATTTGATTAGATATAAGAGGTAAAAAAAAGCTCGGCCTAATCTTAAATAACAAAAAAAGTACAATGTGATCCGATAAAACAGGAAGACTCCATCTGATCCAGATTAACAGAAAAAAAAAGATGCGATGTATTAAGATATAAAAGAAAGCAGACCCATATCCCCTCGTTCTCTATCGCCTCTCGCCCAAGTAGCAGAACAGATGGATGTGTCTGCTTCCCAACAGACATGGACGCTCAGGCCCGTGGGACGACTCTTGATTCTCTCGATTTCTCCCCACTGCTACGACACTTGGATGAACAACCAACCGGTGTGTCCATTTCTTCTCTGCCCCTTTCCTCCCTTTTTTCTTTCCTCCACACAACTCCTCGCCCCATGGACTGGATGCTGTAGGCCGGGGGGAGGACGGGGAATCAGGATTGAATTGCTCCCCCACTTATAAAGAGAACCAGTTTTGTGTTTGTTTTTTGTACGGATTTATTTACGAGCGTTACTCCTTCTGCTGGCATAACATGATGAACCTGAGCCATAGTCTTGCCTCCTGCAGGGTAGATATGCACTTCCTTCCACCACTTCACTCTTTTGGGGAAAAATATTCGAGATCTGTGTATTTACGAATAGTTTCTAAGTGGAAGTCAAACACGGGTGAATGAGTGTATGGGTTTCTTTCATGATGCTGGAGGATGAGAGAGAGAGAGAGAGAGAGAGAGAGAGAGAGAGAGAGAGAGAGAGAGAGAGAGAGAGAGAGAGAAAGAATTAATTTTATGACCATTTACATAAGACTTCTACTTTGCATGTTCTCATTCTCCTTCCTTATTTCCTTAACCCCGTCCCTTTGTTCGTTCCCTTTCTTAGTCTCACCTTTCTCTCCCTCACTCCCTCCTTCCAATCACCCATTCCTACCTTCCTGCCTTCTTCCTTCCCTTATTTGCTTCCTTTATGTTCGTGCATTCATCCTTCCACCTTCCTTCACCGTCTCCCTGTCTTCCTTACCTCCTTTTTTAGCTCCTCTCCCTCCCCTTCCCCCCCCTCTCTCTCTCTCTCTCTCTCTCATCACTAAATCATCTCAGGCTACACAAATGAATGACTAACACAAAGACTGGCCAGGTTTTAGTGGAAGGAAGAAAGGATGAACGGAATTAAAGAAGTAGAACAGAATAGAGGAGAGAAATATTGAAGGAATAATTTTGAGAAGAAAGGAATGAAGGATGGGAAGATGTAGAACAAAAGAAAGGCAAAAAAGAAAGGATGGACGGATGGAAATGCACGAAGGAAAGGATAGGGAAAAGACGATAGGAAGGAAGAAAAGGGAAGAAGGATGGTGGGATAGAAAGGTAGAAGAAATAGGCTGAACAAAGATAATAGGAATAAAAGGAAGACAGTAAAGAAAAAAAGAGCGCAACTACAGATTCTGCGGTCACCAACTGCTCATCACACACAAAAAAGTACCATCTTATTCTTTTGTGACCCAACCGTAAAAAAATGTTGGTCACTCGCGTCCTTCGCCTCATGAAGGTGACCTGCAAAGTATGTATAGATTGGAGGCGTAGTGGCAGCTTTATGACTTGTTTTTGTTGTTGTTGTTGTTGTCGTCGTTGTTGTTGTTGTGCTGGTGGGTTGGCTGTTGGTATCATAGTGAGTATTTCCTTTTACCTTCCATCGCCTCTTTAGTCTCCTTTGTCCTTCCTCTCAGCCGGCATTACAGCCTTCTTTTCTCGCGCGTGCCCTCCACACTCACAAGTCGGCGAAACTTCTTGGAGAATATTCGATACTTTTTTTTCTACTACTACTAAAATAATAAAAAGAAGTTAATGTAGAATGCAAAGGTAATGAATATCTGAAAATGAGATTGGTAAACCTTTTTTAAAATCTGGAAGCAGCGTACGTTGTTTGAAATCAGGAAGCGGAGCAGTACTTCGCCTCCACAACACCGCATTTTTTTTTATTTATTATTTTTTTTTTTCCGACAAGACTGGGCCTCGCCCAGCTTCATCCAGTTCCTGTACTCTTCCTGGTCCTCCGCAACTAGTTCGTGGACAAGAGTTTTGTAGTGGATGGTACACTGCAGTCTGGCGGCTCCGGGTTCCACACCCTCTTCTTTCTCTGTTGTGCAATACTTTCTTAAGTCAAATTCTTTTCTTGAGTTGTCGAAATAATGTGGAATTGTCGTATAATATAGAAAGAGATCGTATTAGGAAAAAAAAATTGTACATTATGTAGTTTGGTGGTGTGCAAAAATTTCGATGCGACACCTACCTTGTCCTGGCGAAGATGTTGCCAATGTCGTCGTGTACATTCTAATCATCTTGATCTCGATGAAGAAACCATTGTTAAAACAAAGGAACCTAATTTTGCCAAAATAAACATTCTGTATGAGACATGCAACCATTCTCTGACGATTTAGTTGACATTTCATTCTAAGGAATGTTTGGAATCTTGTAAGGAGTAAAAAGCGTCAGCGTGCATGAACACGTGCATGAAGCGAACCCAATTCCAGGATGGCCTTAGGACAGTGTCATGGCCTTCTGAGGGAGGGACACACCGGGCTGTTTGCTTCAGACAACCTGGAAATCCTTAACTACTGTGTGAGGCTTTGACAGTGTAAATGATTGAGGAGATCCTTGCGAGGGACTTCAGAGGTCCTTGGGTACTGTGAAGGACTGTTCAGAGATCCTTGGCTACTGTGATGGGCTGTGGGGATTCTCAACATGTTAAGGATGAAGGATCTGTGAGTAATTGTCGGCGATCCTTGGTTTCATGTTAAGAACTCTGAGACAACTAAACAACCAAGGCTGCCCATCAGCTGATACAAGGTTGATTAGCGTTTCGTCAGCCTTGTATCTCAGTGTATTAGACCACCTCGCTCTGACATACACTCGTTATCATGCCAGTTCGTTGTTGTGGCGACCATAATTATCCGCTGCTGCGTCACTTTGGTTGTGTCATCGCTGAACAGGTTTCCTTGTCACTCTCATTTGAGTCAGTGAAAAAAGATGATAAAAGAGAAACGGTCTAATTATTTATCTATTTGCTTATATATTTATGGGTGCGTTATTATCATTGAGAGTTAATCTGGTTTGCTGTTATGAATAGTCATGCACCTTAACCTGGCAATAACTTGAATCAGGTAGAGAGACCTCACTCACTGATGGGGTTACGTAATGTTCAAGTCGCAAGAAGAATGAGCTTAAAGAAACTGTTCAAGCGAAACAAAAGGCTGGCAGGCGCTTATAGGGTCTTTTCCGGTGACGCTCGTGGTGGCAACAGAGAAGCTCAGCGGAGGCCCGGTGGGAGGGAGTAGGTCGGTGGTCAGCGCCACGGGGGAGTCAGCAGCCCATAGCAACAAAGTGCGCCAAACCTGCCGGCGTCACGCTTGCCACCGGTGACCTTTCCCCTGCCTGACTCCACCGTGGCTCTTTTAAGAATTCCTTTAGCTTGTTGTATAATCTGGGTTCGGTTGTAAAGCTGCGGGCCAGAATGTTTTCTGCCAGGCCTGCGGCAGAAGTGGTGTGCCGGCGTCTGGCATGACATCACCGGCAGGTCGGCTGGGTAGGGACGCGAAGAGGCCGCCGGCTCGCCTCGTAGTCGCTGGTGGAGCCGTGGTGGTTGGTTGCGAGAGGCGTGACCTCAGGGAAGCGGCTCTATTCCCGCCTTAGTTTGATGGATCAAGTAGGAGAGAAAGAGAGAGACAGAGACAGAGAGAGAGAGAGAGTATATATATATATATATATATATATATATATATATATATATATATATATATATATATATATATATATATATATATATATATATATATATATATATATATATATATATATATATATATATATATATATATATATATATATATATATATATATATATATATATATATATATATATATATATATATATATATATATATATATATATATATATATATATATATATATATATATATATATATATATATATATATATATATATATATATATATATATATATATATATATATATATATATATATATATATATATATATATATATATATATATATATATATATATATAATATAATATAATATAATATAATATATATATATATATATATATATATATATATATATATATATATATATATATATATATATATATATATATATATATATATATATATATATATATATATATATATATATATATATATATATATATATATATATATATATATCCTGTTGCTTCGCCTCCTTCGTCTTTTCGATGTGCATTTTAATGATCTCTGTCGTGTATCCAACCCTTCCATCATTTGATAGTAATAATAGTAGTAGTAGGAGTAGTAGTAGCAGTAGCAGTAGCAGTAGTAGTAGTAGTAGTAGTAGTAGTAGTAGTAGTAGTAGTAGTAGCAGCAGCAGCAGCAGCAGCATCACGCTGGAAATTCTTGATGGGGCTGTGCTGTATGGAGTGCAGGGAGTATCATATTCCTGTATGAGAGTGGCCGCGAACTTGCTGTCTCTCTGGGATACATGCCTAATGCATTTCCAGAATATACAATAATTAAAATAAAATTTACTTGAAGATTTTATTTAAGAATTGACAACGAATCATTATCGGTGACATCCTCCAGAGCAGCATAATGGGATATTGGCCTTGTATGATGCCCGAACAAGGATCAGAGGAGACTTGAAACCTATATCCTTTCAGTCTACCTAAATCTGGGATGTTGTGGTGGATGTTCACTCGGCAGGAAGCGGTGGAAACGCTGTGTGCTCCTTGTTATGTAAGCAGATGGTCGTAGGGAAGGCGTCATCCAGACTTGTGGTTGCCAAATACCCCTCAGTGGCCACACATCTTCGGTGACCAGCCACTCCTCTTATGTCCAAAGCGCTTGCTCAGGAACTAAGGTTTGGCCGTGGTCAGTCGATTGCTAGACAATGCGCATGTTCAAACTGTCAGAAATGATTCCTGTTGAATGGTGGTTTTCGGTTTTTGGTTATTGTTGTTGTTATATTATTGTTGTTGTTGTTGTTGTTGTTGATGTTGTTGTTTGCTGGCTTTGGCTAGTGGTGTTGTTGGCGCAATGAGGGCCACATGAAGAAAGAAGGATAAAAAAAAGTGTGCGAGGAAAAAAAAAAATATCCCAGAGAAGCGTGGGAGTGGGTTGGTGGTAGGGATTTAAGTGGCGAGGCTCGTTGGGAGCAATGACCCGCAAAGGTAGGAAGGGCGTCTGACAGGTTGCTAGGGAGAAGCTGCACTGGAGGACTGCTGGAGGGGCTGTACATCGAACAAGGGGCGCTGACACCAAGGGAGGTGCGACAAGTGGCGTCGACATGGCCGGATGAGGCCAATGTTGGGGTGGAAATCGCTTATCTAAGGATTTGTGTAAAACTTCAGTGGTGTGGGAATGACCCGAGCAAAAGCTTTAGATAACTTCTTTAATGTCCACATTATATCTGAGGGTGTTGGTTCTAAAGTCAATTTGCGCCTGTTTGTGGTGAGTCAAGGCCGTGCTGTGGAGGCCTCGCATCCGCGAATAAATACATGAAGCTTGTGCGTGGCTTGCACATGTATAGTGTATTGAAAAGATGCCGGCTGGAGAGAAGGCACACCAGTCACTTGACACAACCCTGGACGCCTTGTAGTATTAGTAGCAGTAGTAGTAGTAGTAGTAGTAGTAGTAGTAGTAGTAGTAGTAGTAGTAGTAGTAGTAGAAGAAGTAGTAGTAGTAGTAGCAATAGTAGTACGTAGTAACCTGTTTCGAAGTTGTCGATATTATTCAGTTGTTATCGTCGTCGTCGTTAATTATCATCGTTATTACTGTTACTGTTGTTGTCGTTATACACGAGTTTAGCGGAATGAAAAGTGAAGTCTTTCCTTGACATGTCTGACTAGGTGGGGTTAGCAAGGACAGCCGTTCTACCCTTAGGTTATGCAGGCAGGAGTGGCAGGTGACTGTGCTTGTGAACTTGATATGCATCACCCCTTCCCTCACACACCCTGCATCAGACCTGTTTGCTTACTTCTATTTTTTTATTTTCTTTCCAGTCCGTCTCCTCGTCACCGTCGCTGTGCTTGGTAAGTATTATCGGAACTAAGTCTTAAGAAATGAAAAAAAAGAAAAAAAAAAGTGCACCAAATTTCACGACACGAGATTATAGTGTAGTTTGATTAATGATACTTTTATGAAAAGCTTATGGATTATTTTTTTGCTGTTTTAAATGTATTATAATTTATAAACTAACATTCTATAATAGTATAGTATACCACGTAAATTTTAAAGTGTACACTCTCATAGAAAACGACACTTGTAGGAGAGACAATGTTAATATTGGTTTTACTTCTCTCTGAACTTCATAGTGTGATATTTACTACAGGCCTGAGAGAGAAATCCCTCATAAGCTCAAGTCAACCTCAGTACTTAGTGACAGAAGAACCTTGTGTGCATTAGTGATTATTCGTATAACTCGCTAATTTGAGCAATGTGAAATCTTGCCTGATTTCTTCCCCGGGGACATTCCTTGATAATGTAATGTAGGTGCAGCTTTGGTAATTGATCACGTGGCTGTCACCTACTTTGACAATGATGATACTGTTTACCTTATACTTCTAGTGATGCATGGAAGGTACAGTACATGGTAAGCTCGAAGAACATCGTTTAAGTAAGGTACAGTGGTAAAAGCTGTGAACCACCGAGGATATGTGACTTTTAAAATATCTACACTAGAAAATGAAGTTATATGCGTTTCCAGTTCATTCTGGTTTACACCTGCAGAGGAGATGCGGTAAGCGTGTGCAGTGCTGTGAATGGTAACACAATTGTCCCTACTCCACGGGACACCAAAACCCAAACTTTCTTTCATCAGACTTCTTTCTAACTAATGATGTTAGAGGAGGAAACACGCTCAAAGGGATTCGTTCCTGAATAAAATAACAGTTCCTTGATTTTTATCACGCTTTAATTTAATCGTAATTAACCTCATGATTCTATATATACAGTATATATATATATATATATATATATATATATATATATATATATATATATATATATATATATATATATATATATATATATACCTAACGCTATCTTTGGTATTAGATCACCACAGAGCACATGCAGTGAGCTCACGCGTTGGCCTCAGGTCTTGGGTTAAAGAAGAATCTTTTGCTGAACCCAATGTTGGTAAACGTGGGCACCACACCGGGCGCTGCCTTGCGGTATTCAGCGAGAAGCGCCCTGTATAGCTCGTCGAGGTCCTTGTGGTGAGCATGGTGTGCCAGAGTGCGGCACAGCGCCTTGGTGAAGGGCGTGCCGTCCCTGGTGAAGGTGTAGTTGGTGAAACCTCCGCTGCTGGAGTGCACACACCACGTCTCGCAGCGGCTCGTCCAGTCTGCCATGTTGAGGAGCGGCGTAGCCTTGGATGTTTTGGATGTGGTTCTCTCTGTATTGGCCGTGGCACAGATCCCACAGGAACACCTTGGGCTTGTCTTTCAGGTGAGGACACTGCGAGTCCTTGAAGAGGTCGAGCACCCACTGAGTGTGTAACAGTTGCATATCGCTGGTGAGGAACTGTTGACGAGACGTGCCGTGGCTGGAGATGACGAAGACGAGGCACGAAGCCTGCCGAACCTCCTGCATGTCCCGCAGCCTCGTCAGCTCGTGCCTGGTCTGGTCGGCAGTGAGGAGAAATGAGTGTGGCCGGTGTAGCCCATCTTGTTGAACACGGTGGCCAGATTGTGGGCGTCGGCTTCGGAACCGCCAAGGTGCAGGTCAGGGCGATACTGGAAAGCACCGTAGTTCAGGACACACACGTAGCCGGGAGAGGAGTCGTTGGTCTGGTACACGTCTTGCCCGCCAGCCGCCACCTCGGAGGGAGCCACCTGCAGCCTCAAGGAGCCCATCTTTTCAACGAAACGACATTGTGTTACAACTTTGAACGTGTGCTTGCAGGACTGCTGAAACAGTGTTAATCAGGCCATTTGTTAGTTCAGCTTATAATTGACAAGTGTTGAGACGAAAAGCAAAATCCACAAACACCTACCGGCAGCTGGTGGAGGGCGGCGCTGCGGCCTCTCGGTGTGGATGATTGATCCAACTTGCTAGAGACTCCTGATATTCGGGGCTGTCGTGGAACAGTGTCTGTTAGTAGTGTTGGTTTTGGGTTTGACAGATGAGGTGCTCATGTGAATTGTCAAGAATATACAAGTGACGGTAATGTAACAATCCGTCAGATTTATACAGGTACGCAAACAACTTTATAATTCACCTTTGGTGCGTTATTCAATCCAAACATGGGAGCGGTCTGCTGATCCCGTCCTAGGGCGCGGGCCAGCTGGCGGGCAGTGGTGACCCGCAGCTCTCGCACCAGTGCGCCGCCCACCACGCCCCCAGCCTCCGTGTCGGGGTCAGCGCCCACATTCAAGAGATCTTTGATCTTGGCATTGTCCCACTTCAGAACCGCGTCAAACAGCGGCGCACAAAGCTGAAATGGTTCGTTGTTTCTTTAAAGGTCTTCAAATGAAAATATTACTGCAGCAAGAATTCATTGAGGAGATCGACTCCTGGGAACAAAATTAATGACTGGTGTAAGATGCAGAGTTCATTGCATTTCTTGAACTTGTGTTGTGCGGGACCAGCTGGCTTACCAATTGCTTGAAAGTGTAGCCATAGCGGTCACGTTTGGTGATATCCAGGAAAGGGTCACGCAGCAGTGCACTCAGCACCTGGGTGTGGCCCTTCCTGGCCGCCAGGTGAGCCGGCGTGCTGCCGTCTGCGTTGACAGCGTTGGGGCTTATGAACTGCATCACGAAGAGTGCCACGGACACCTGGTTGTGTTCTGCTGCCACGTGCAGCAGTGCTGCCGCGAAGCACGCTTGGCCCCGTCTTCCGTAGCAGCTGCTGCACGCACCTCAGGTAACCGTCCTTCGCCGCACTCACAATTGCTTGGCGAGCCTGAGTGGAATAAGACCGTGATCAGCAATGGCTGTGCTCGGAACACTGCATTCAGTCAGTACTGGTGACATTTGCAGAGGTACTCTGTATCAACACAAAAACACGTGTATTCACCTGTTTCGCTGTCATGTTGGCGTGATGCGAGTGTTTGTTGCGGTGGATGGGCGTAACGATTCCGCTGCTCTTCTGGGTCCCGAGGTCATGCACAGCGACCGCCTGTTGCACCAAGCACACACCATTAGAATGTAACCCTTTTGCTCACATGCAACAAATGGTATAGCAGTGATCGCTGTTTACACATGGAACACTCACGAGAATTGGGCATCGCAGATCCCAGTCTCCCTCGCCCCCCAAGCTCACCTGAGGCGTGACGACGTTAGCAGTGCGTGGTGCCATCGTGGTCAGTCACTTGACGCAGTGCCACACCAGCAGGTTGTGTGTTGCAATTGTTGATGTCCTTCTCTTCCTTTCTGTATTATTTCAGCTTCCACATGCAACGAGCGGTAACTTTTCCCAGGGAAGTTTACTATTGGTCAAAGTCTGTCTTGTTTAGATGATCAAAACACGTGGTGAAGATTCCAGTTGCGTAAATTGTTGCTGTTGTGTAACAGTGATGCTGCTGTGTCCTCTCTGAGTGCAGCCCGTGAGAGGAGTGAGTGTGAACGACGGGTGCCGGGTTTATAAGGCCGCGCCAACTGCCAGCCATACAGGCGAGTTGGAACGTGTGCAAGTCCCTCCCGCCCCCTAACTCTGTGACGTTGTCGTGACGTAGCTTGCACCGCGCCACACGTACTGGCCTGTTGCCTGAGAGATAGATATGCACACAAACACCTTCTCTACCTTACTTCCTTACGCATCCCTCACTCAAATTTTCTGAATAAGGTTATGTTCAAGTGTACACATCTCGTCCAGAACCCCTGAGTTATAAGGCCATCTACCCGAACCCCCAGTAATCTGACATCGGACAGAATGTCAATTCAATGACTGTCGCTAATTCAATATACAATGGTACAATGGTTGTTAGTAGATCAGCCATCTAAATACCCTTGAAGTCTTATAGAATATCAATTCAGTGACTGACCCTAACTCAATATGCAATGGTACTGCTACTGCAGAGGAGCAGCCATCAAAGTACCCTTAATCAAAAATATTCATGTGAACCCCAGGTTGAGACCCCATCGCTGAAGATAAGATATCTCTACTAACAGGTAATTCATTTCTTTCCTTTTACTTTTTAAGAAACTTTTTTTTCTACGAACATGGAGACACATCCAAAATAATTTATGATTAAAGGATTTCATTTTTTATATATGAAAAGACCAGACGAAAAATGTTGACCATGAAAGTTTGTCAATAAATTATGTGTAGATTTTTTACTAGTTATTTTTAAACTTTGTTGCAAATCGCAGTATGATCAAGGTAGATATTGTCATGTACGCACAGTTCCTATGGACATGAAGGAATATTCAACAGACACACAATGTGTGCTTTAACTAAGGAACATTTCTTGATTGCCAGATAAAAAACTGGGGAAAAATTTTGGAAATAAAACCAGAATTAGTTTAATTCTAATTAAGGAAATGTACAAAAAAGTCTTGATAAAAATTAACTCATTTCTAAACTTACTTTGAAATTGAAATATGGTTGAAATTCAAAATTATTAACTCCTCTCCCCTCACATGAGCAATAAGGACTAATTGATATACCAACAATGTGTGCTTTTTTAGGTAAGGAACATGCCTTTATCATCAGATGATTTTCTTAAGGAAAAATACACAAACCTTTGTAAAATTATTCTGCAACCAATAGAATTTCAAACCAAAAAATGTCACAAAAACTATTGTTATAGAAAAATTAATATCAATCACATATATGTATTTTGTTCTAGACTTTGTCTAAAAGTGAACATTGGTTAAAGTTAGATATTGTAATCTTCGTATCGTTCCTATAAACACAAGAGAATATCCAACATACTTATAGTGTGTCTTTTCTAGGTAAGGAATATATCTATCATTTTTTCTTCCACTTTTCTGAACGTCAGGACATGGAAAATAGTATTTTTTTTTTCATTACCACTCATCGCTCCCAATCCTCGCCATCACTATCCATCCTCTTAGACAGATCTAATTACAACTTACCACACCCAATAACCACGCCATCACTCTTTATCATCATCCTATCTATGTATGGCCCCACGTATCATCCATAGACCCACAAGCCAGGAAGTCCGCCTGCACCATTATGTTTTCGTCAAGTCTCAAGTCTTCAGCCAGCCAGAGATCCAGTGTCACATGGAAGAAGTCGCTATGGATTCCAGGGAGGTGTTAGCCATTACTAATTCGTGTGGTTGGTTCGATGTGACCTGCCTTCTGTTTTTGAGTCTTTCCATTATACACTGTTTTGTCTCATTTTACACCATGTGGGCTTTTCACGGGAATTCATGGGCTGAATGGGGTACTTTTTAGGGTACCTCCTATCTCGAAGCCCACCCGCTAGGAAACCGTTGTCCCGAGTTCACGAAGCCCAGCCTACACTGAGACCTAACCTAACCTAACCTATTCTGCAGGTGTTTGTTCCGCGAGTTATCACCTTTGAATATGTAAGCTTCAAGCCGCCAGTCAGAAGCGGCCAGATGTCCTAGACCCACCACCACCAACCACGTGAAGAGTTTCTTTACTTCTACTTTTTTTTTTTTTCATGTAACCCTAAGGATCGAGGTGTTTTACGTAACACACACACACACACACACACACACACACACGGCCCGTTAGCTCAGTGGTTAGAGCGCTGGCTTCACAAGCCAGAGAACCGGGGTTCGATTTCCCGACCGAGTGGAGATATTTGGGTGTGTCTCCTTTGACGTATAGCCCCTGTTCACCTAGCAGTGACTAGGTACGGGATGTAAATCGAGGAGTTGTGACCTTGTTGTCCCGGTGTGTGGTGTGTGCCTGGTCTCAGGCCTATCCGAAGATCGGAAATAATGAGCTCTGAGTTCGTTCCGTAGGGTAACGTCTGGCTGTCTCGTCAGAGACTGCAGCAGATCAAACAGTGAATTACACACACACACACACACACACTCTCTCTCTCTCTCTCTCTCTCTCTCTCTCTCTCTCTCTCTCTCTCTCTCTCTCTCTCTCTCTCTCTCTCTCTCTCTCTCTCTTTATAAAATGAGACCAGCCAAGATGGATACGAAGGGGTAGAAGTAATTTGATAATGTTTTGGTGACGTCACATAAGCGTACTTTTGTAATGAAAACCGAAAGATTCTCCATCAGATATCGAGCACACCGTAAACCGGACAGGAATCTGCAAGGACTTGAAAAAAGAAAACGCCTATAACATTTAAAGAAAACAGTAAAATGGTGATCAAGAAGAAAGAAATATAAAGTCATGGAAAACGAGATTTAAAAGTTGAATTTTGAAGCAGAAAATAAAACGATATTATTGTCTTAAGATTACTGTTTCCTTCATCTTGTAGTCAAGTTCGTTCCTTCTATCAGCTTAAGTCCAAGAGCTTCTCATTCAAACCTTTTTTCCTGCATCTTTTGCTGGTGCATGTGAATGATTGACGTTCAGAGGTTCAAACGTGTATCATCAAAGATTCATGGATGTTAAGTATAACAACATTCCTTTGGAAATGTAGTATTTAATAAAGTAACCACTAAAATTAGATCCATAAAATTTTTTTGCCTAAATATCTGTGCACACTATATGCTGACAGATTCAAACCCAGAGTCCAGATATTCGCATACACACTAACCTCACCAGACGAGTGCATACATCTTTAAATTATGATTCCGCTATAAGGTAGTATTGAGACTCGTGTCTCTGTACAGCAGCGTTCTCCAGCGACCACAGTGCCTAGCACCTCACGGGCATACTTAACGTTATCTTTGGTATCAGATCAGTACATACACACATGGTGAGAGCACAAGCAGTGAGCTCACGCGTTGGCCTCAGGTCTTGGGTTAAAGAAGAATCTTTTGCTGAACCCAATGTTGGTAAACGTGGGCACCACACCGGGCGCTGCCTTGCGGTATTCAGCGAGAAGCGCCCTGTATAGCTCGTCGAGGTCCTTGTGGTGAGCATGGTGTGCCAGAGTGCGGCACAGCGCCTTGGTGAAGGGCGTGCCGTCCCTGGTGAAGGTGTAGTTGGTGAAACCTCCGCTGCTGGAGTGCACACACACCACGTCTCGCAGCGGCTCGTCCAGTCTGCCATGTTGAGGAGCGGCGTAGCCTTGGATGTTTTGGATGTGGTTCTCTCTGTATTGGCCGTGGCACAGATCCCACAGGAACACCTTGGGCTTGTCTTTCAGGTGAGGACACTGCGAGTCCTTGAAGAGGTCGAGCACCCACTGAGTGTGTAACAGTTGCATATCGCTGGTGAGGAACTGTTGACGAGACGTGCCGTGGCTGGAGATGACGAAGACGAGGCACGAAGCCTGCCGAACCTCCTGCATGTCCCGCAGCCTCGTCAGCTCGTGCCTGGTCTGGTCGGCAGTGAGGGAGAAATGAGTGTGGCCGGTGTAGCCCATCTTGTTGAACACGGTGGCCAGATTGTGGGCGTCGGCTTCGGAACCGCCAAGGTGCAGGTCAGGGCGATACTGGAAAGCACCGTAGTTCAGGACACACACGTAGCCGGGAGAGGAGTCGTTGGTCTGGTACACGTCTTGCCCGCCAGCCGCCACCTCGGAGGGAGCCACCTGCAGCCTCAAGGAGCCCATCTTTTCAACGAAACGACATTGTGTTACAACTTTGAACGTGTGTGCTTGCAGGACTGCTGAAACAGTGTTAATCAGGCCATTTGTTAGTTCAGCTTATAATTGACAAGTGTTGAGACGAAAAGCAAAATCCACAAACACCTACCGGCAGCTGGTGGAGGGCGGCGCTGCGGCCTCTCGGTGTGGATGATTGATCCAACTTGCTAGAGACTCCTGATATTCGGGGCTGTCGTGGAACAGTGTCTGTTAGTAGTGTTGGTTTTGGGTTTGACAGATGAGGTGCTCATGTGAATTGTCAAGAATATACAAGTGACGGTAATGTAACAATCCGTCAGATTTATACAGGTACGCAAACAACTTTATAATTCACCTTTGGTGCGTTATTCAATCCAAACATGGGAGCGGTCTGCTGATCCCGTCCTAGGGCGCGGGCCAGCTGGCGGGCAGTGGTGACCCGCAGCTCTCGCACCAGTGCGCCGCCCACCACGCCCCCAGCCTCCGTGTCGGGGTCAGCGCCCACATTCAAGAGATCTTTGATCTTGGCATTGTCCCACTTCAGAACCGCGTCAAACAGCGGCGCACAAAGCTGAAATGGTTCGTTGTTTCTTTAAAGGTCTTCAAATGAAAATATTACTGCAGCAAGAATTCATTGAGGAGATCGACTCCTGGGAACAAAATTAATGACTGGTGTAAGATGCAGAGTTCATTGCATTTCTTGAACTTGTGTTGTGCGGGACCAGCTGGCTTACCAATTGCTTGAAAGTGTAGCCATAGCGGTCACGTTTGGTGATATCCAGGAAAGGGTCACGCAGCAGTGCACTCAGCACCTGGGTGTGGCCCTTCCTGGCCGCCAGGTGAGCCGGCGTGCTGCCGTCTGCGTTGACAGCGTTGGGGCTTATGAACTGCATCACGAAGAGTGCCACGGACACCTGGTTGTGTTCTGCTGCCACGTGCAGCAGTGTGCTGCCGCGAAGCACGCTTGGCCCCGTCTTCCGTAGCAGCTGCTGCACGCACCTCAGGTAACCGTCCTTCGCCGCACTCACAATTGCTTGGCGAGCCTGAGTGGAATAAGACCGTGATCAGCAATGGCTGTGCTCGGAACACTGCATTCAGTCAGTACTGGTGACATTTGCAGAGGTACTCTGTATCAACACAAAAATACGTGTATTCACCTGTTTCGCTGTCATGTTGGCGTGATGCGAGTGTTTGTTGCGGTGGATGGGCGTAACGATTCCGCTGCTCTTCTGGGTCCCGAGGTCATGCACAGCGACCGCCTGTTGCACCAAGCACACACCATTAGAATGTAACCCTTTTGCTCACACATGCAACAAATGGTATAGCAGTGATCGCTGTTTACACATGGAACACTCACGAGAATTGGGCATCGCAGATCCCAGTCTCCCTCGCCCCCCAAGCTCACCTGAGGCGTGACGACGTTAGCAGTGCGTGGTGCCATCGTGGTCAGTCACTTGACGCAGTGCCACACCAGCAGGTTGTGTGTTGCAATTGTTGATGTCCTTCTCTTCCTTTCTGTATTATTTCAGCTTCCACATGCAACGAGCGGTAACTTTTCCCAGGGAAGTTTACTATTGGTCAAAGTCTGTCTTGTTTAGATGATCAAAACACGTGGTGAAGATTCCAGTTGCGTAAATTGTTGCTGTTGTGTAACAGTGATGCTGCTGTGTCCTCTCTGAGTGCAGCCCGTGAGAGGAGTGAGTGTGAACGACGGGTGCCGGGTTTATAAGGCCGCGCCAACTGCCAGCCATACAGGCGAGTTGGAACGTGTGCAAGTCCCTCCCGCCCCCTAACTCTGTGACGTTGTCGTGACGTAGCTTGCACCGCGCCACACGTACTGGCCTGTTGCCTGAGAGATAGATATGCACACAAACACCTTCTCTACCTTACTTCCTTACGCATCCCTCACTCAAATTTTCTGAATAAGGTTATGTTCAAGTGTACACATCTCGTCCAGAACCCCTGAGTTATAAGGCCATCTACCCGAACCCCCAGTAATCTGACATCGGACAGAATGTCAATTCAATGACTGTCGCTAATTCAATATACAATGGTACAATGGTTGTTAGTAGATCAGCCATCTAAATACCCTTGGAAGTCTTATAGAATATCAATTCAGTGACTGACCCTAACTCAATATGCAATGGTACTGCTACTGCAGAGGAGCAGCCATCAAAGTACCCTTAATCAAAAATATTCATGTGAACCCCAGGTTGAGACCCCATCGCTGAAGATAAGATATCTCTACTAACAGGTAATTCATTTCTTTCCTTTTACTTTTTAAGAAACTTTTTTTTTTTCTACGAACATGGAGACACATCCAAAATAATTTATGATTAAAGGATTTCATTTTTTATATATGAAAAGACCAGACGAAAAATGTTGACCATGAAAGTTTGTCAATAAATTATGTGTAGATTTTTTACTAGTTATTTTTAAACTTTGTTGCAAATCGCAGTATGATCAAGGTAGATATTGTCATGTACGCACAGTTCCTATGGACATGAAGGAATATTCAACAGACACACAATGTGTGCTTTAACTAAGGAACATTTCTTGATTGCCAGATAAAAACTGGGGAAAAATTTTGGAAATAAAACCAGAATTAGTTTAATTCTAATTAAGGAAATGTACAAAAAAGTCTTGATAAAAATTAACTCATTTCTAAACTTACTTTGAAATTGAAATATGGTTGAAATTCAAAATTATTAACTCCTCTCCCCTCACATGAGCAATAAGGACTAATTGATATACCAACAATGTGTGCTTTTTAGGTAAGGAACATGCCTTTATCATCAGATGATTTTCTTAAGGAAAAATACACAAACCTTTGTAAAATTATTCTGCAACCAATAGAATTTCAAACCAAAAAATGTCACAAAAACTATTGTTATAGAAAAATTAATATCAATCACATATATGTATTTTGTTCTAGACTTTGTCTAAAAGTGAACATTGGTTAAAGTTAGATATTGTAATCTTCGTATCGTTCCTATAAACACAAGAGAATATCCAACATACTTATAGTGTGTCTTTTCTAGGTAAGGAATATATCTATCATTTTTTCTTCCACTTTTCTGAACGTCAGGACATGGAAAATAGTATTTTTTTTTTCATTACCACTCATCGCTCCCAATCCTCGCCATCACTATCCATCCTCTTAGACAGATCTAATTACAACTTACCACACCCAATAACCACGCCATCACTCTTTATCATCATCCTATCTATGTATGGCCCCACGTATCATCCATAGACCCACAAGCCAGCAAGTCCGCCTGTACCATTATGTTTTCGTCAAGTCTCAAGTCTTCAGCCAGCCAGAGATCCAGTGTCACATGGAAGAAGTCGCTATGGATTCCAGGGAGGTGTTAGCCATTACTAATTCGTGTGGTTGGTTCGATGTGACCTGCCTTCTGTTTTTGAGTCTTTCCATTATACACTGTTTTGTCTCATTTTACACCATGTGGGCTTTTCACGGGAATTCATGGGCTGAATGGGGTACTTTTTAGGGTACCTCCTATCTCGAAGCCCACCCGCTAGGAAACCGTTGTCCCGAGTTCACGAAGCCCAGCCTACACTGAGACCTAACCTAACCTAACCTATTCTGCAGGTGTTTGTTCCGCGAGTTATCACCTTTGAATATGTAAGCTTCAAGCCGCCAGTCAGAAGCGGCCAGATGTCCTAGACCCACCACCACCAACCACGTGAAGAGTTTCTTTACTTCTACTTTTTTTTTTTTCATGTAACCCTAAGGATCGAGGTGTTTTACGTAACACACACACACACACACACACGGCCCGTTAGCTCAGTGGTTAGAGCGCTGGCTTCACAAGCCAGAGAACCGGGGTTCGATTCCCCGACCGAGTGGAGATATTTGGGTGTGTCTCCTTTGACGTATAGCCCCTGTTCACCTAGCAGTGACTAGGTACGGGATGTAAATCGAGGAGTTGTGACCTTGTTGTCCCGGTGTGTGGTGTGTGCCTGGTCTCAGGCCTATCCGAAGATCGGAAATAATGAGCTCTGAGTTCGTTCCGTAGGGTAACGTCTGGCTGTCTCGTCAGAGACTGCAGCAGATCAAACAGTGAATTACACACACACACACACACACACTCTCTCTCTCTCTCTCTCTCTCTCTCTCTCTCTCTCTCTCTCTCTCTCTCTTTATAAAATGAGACCAGCCAAGATGGATACGAAGGGGTAGAAGTAATTTGATAATGTTTTGGTGACGTCACATAAGCGTACTTTTGTAATGAAAACCGAAAGATTCTCCATCAGATATCGAGCACACCGTAAACCGGACAGGAATCTGCAAGGACTTGAAAAAACGAAAACGCCTATAACATTTAAAGAAAACAGTAAAATGGTGATCAAGAAGAAAGAAATATAAAGTCATGGAAAACGAGATTTAAAAGTTGAATTTTGAAGCAGAAAATAAAACGATATTATTGTCTTAAGATTACTGTTTCCTTCATCTTGTAGTCAAGTTCGTTCCTTCTATCAGCTTAAGTCCAAGAGCTTCTCATTCAAACCTTTTTTCCTGCATCTTTTGCTGGTGCATGTGAATGATTGACGTTCAGAGGTTCAAACGTGTATCATCAAAGATTCATGGATGTTAAGTATAACAACATTCCTTTGGAAATGTAGTATTTAATAAAGTAACCACTAAAATTAGATCCATAAAATTTTTTTGCCTAAATATCTGTGCACACTATATGCTGACAGATTCAAACCCAGAGTCCAGATATTCGCATACACACTAACCTCACCAGACGAGTGCATACATCTTTAAATTATGATTCCGCTATAAGGTAGTATTGAGACTCGTGTCTCTGTACAGCAGCGTTCTCCAGCGACCACAGTGCCTAGCACCTCACGGGCATACTTAACGTTATCTTTGGTATCAGATCAGTACATACACACATGGTGAGAGCACAAGCAGTGAGCTCACGCGTTGGCCTCAGGTCTTGGGTTAAAGAAGAATCTTTTGCTGAACCCAATGTTGGTAAACGTGGGCACCACACCGGGCGCTGCCTTGCGGTATTCAGCGAGAAGCGCCCTGTATAGCTCGTCGAGGTCCTTGTGGTGAGCGTGGTGTGCCAGAGTGCGGCACAGCGCCTTGGTGAAGGGCGTGCCGTCCCTGGTGAAGGTGTAGTTGGTGAAACCTCCGCTGCTGGAGTGCACACACACCACGTCTCGCAGCGGCTCGTCTAGTCTGCCATGTTGAGGAGCGGCGTAGCCTTGGATGTTTTGGATGTGGTTCTCTCTGTATTGGCCGTGGCACAGATCCCACAGGAACACCTTGGGCTTGTCTTTCAGGTGAGGACACTGCGAGTCCTTGAAGAGGTCGAGCACCCACTGAGTGTGTAACAGTTGCATATCGCTGGTGAGGAACTGTTGACGAGACGTGCCGTGGCTGGAGATGACGAAGACGAGGCACGAAGCCTGCCGAACCTCCTGCATGTCCCGCAGCCTCGTCAGCTCGTGCCTGGTCTGGTCAGCAGTGAGGGAGAAGTGAGTGTGGCCGATGTAGCCCATCTTGTTGAACACGGTGGCCAGATTGTGGGCGTCGGCTTCGGAACCGCCAAGGTGCAGGTCAGGGCGATACTGGAAAGCACCGTAGTTCAGGACACACACGTAGCCGGGAGAGGAGTCGTTGGTCTGGTACACGTCTTGCCCGCCAGCCGCCACCTCGGAGGGAGCCACCTGCAGCCTCAAGGAGCCCATCTTTTCAACGAAACGACATTGTGTTACAACTTTGAACGTGTGTGCTTGCAGGACTGCTGAAACAGTGTTAATCAGGCCATTTGTTAGTTCAGCTTATAATTGACAAGTGTTGAGACGAAAAGCAAAATCCACAAACACCTACCGGCAGCTGGTGGAGGGCGGCGCTGCGGCCTCTCGGTGTGGATGATTGATCCAACTTGCTAGAGACTCCTGATATTCGGGGCTGTCGTGGAACAGTGTCTGTTAGTAGTGTTGGTTTTGGGTTTGACAGATGAGGTGCTCATGTGAATTGTCAAGAATATACAAGTGACGGTAATGTAACAATCCGTCAGATTTATACAGGTACGCAAACAACTTTATAATTCACCTTTGGTGCGTTATTCAATCCAAACATGGGAGCGGTCTGCTGATCCCGTCCTAGGGCGCGGGCCAGCTGGCGGGCAGTGGTGACCCGCAGCTCTCGCACCAGTGCGCCGCCCACCACGCCCCCAGCCTCCGTGTCGGGGTCAGCGCCCACATTCAAGAGATCTTTGATCTTGGCATTGTCCCACTTCAGAACCGCGTCAAACAGCGGCGCACAAAGCTGAAATGGTTCGTTGTTTCTTTAAAGGTCTTCAAATGAAAATATTACTGCAGCAAGAATTCATTGAGGAGATCGACTCCTGGGAACAAAATTAATGACTGGTGTAAGATGCAGAGTTCATTGCATTTCTTGAACTTGTGTTGTGCGGGACCAGCTGGCTTACCAATTGCTTGAAAGTGTAGCCGTAGCGGTCACGTTTGGTGATATCCAGGAAAGGGTCACGCAGCAGTGCACTCAGCACCTGGGTGTGGCCCTTCCTGGCCGCCAGGTGAGCCGGCGTGCTGCCGTCTGCGTTGACAGCGTTGGGGCTTATGAACTGCATCACGAAGAGTGCCACGGACACCTGGTTGTGTTCTGCTGCCACGTGCAGCAGTGTGCTGCCGCGAAGCACGCTTGGCCCCGTCTTCCGTAGCAGCTGCTGCACGCACCTCAGGTAACCGTCCTTCGCCGCACTCACAATTGCTTGGCGAGCCTGAGTGGAATAAGACCTTGATCAGCAATGGCTGTGCTCGGAACACTGCATTCAGTCAGTACTGGTGACATTTGCAGAGGTACTCTGTATCAACACAAAAACACGTGTATTCACCTGTTTCGCTGTCATGTTGGCGTGATGCGAGTGTTTGTTGCGGTGGATGGGCGTAACGATTCCGCTGCTCTTCTGGGTCCCGAGGTCATGCACAGCGACCGCCTGTTGCACCAAGCACACACCATTAGAATGTAACCCTTTGCTCACACATGCAACAAATGGTATAGCAGTGATCGCTGTTTACACATGGAACACTCACGAGAATTGGGCATCGCAGATCCCAGTCTCCCTCGCCCCCCAAGCTCACCTGAGGCGTGACGACGTTAGCAGTGCGTGGTGCCATCGTGGTCAGTCACTTGACGCAGTGCCACACCAGCAGGTTGTGTGTTGCAATTGTTGATGTCCTTCTCTTCCTTTCTGTATTATTTCAGCTTCCACATGCAACGAGCGGTAACTTTTCCCAGGAAGTTTACTATTGGTCAAAGTCTGTCTTGTTTAGATGATCAAAACACGTGGTGAAGATTCCAGTTGCGTAAACTGTTGCTGTTGTGTAACAGTGATGCTGCTGTGTCCTCTCTGAGTGCAGCCCGTGAGAGGAGTGAGTGTGAACGACGGGTGCCGGGTTTATAAGGCCGCGCCAACTGCCAGCCATACAGGCGAGTTGGAACGTGTGCAAGTCCCTCCCGCCCCCTAACTCTGTGACGTTGTCGTGACGTAGCTTGCACTGCGCCACACGTACTGGCCTGTTGCCTGAGAGATAGATATGCACACAAACACCTTCTCTACCTTACTTCCTTACGCATCCCTCACTCAAATTTTATGTTCAAGTGTACACATCAGTCTCTATGGGAAAATAATGTGGTACATTTTTGTACTAAGTAAAGTCAACTTTGACAGTTATTGATTTGCCCTCAAAGTCCACCCAGCTTTTTGTGATCTGTTCCTGCTTTGGCTATTACCGGTTTATTCGATACCAACCCTCGATATTAACAAACTAATTAATGTGGACAGATAGCAGGAGTAACATTATCTTGCAGCCGGTACTGTTTACCTACACATGATTTTCTGATAGTAAGTGCTTTGCCACACTATCTCGTGATCCACATCCTGAGAGTGATTTGATGAGTTACGCATACGGTATTCGGACGCTTTCTTCTTAGTTGTAGCTGAAGTGAAGAGTGGTAGTAATTGTTGTCTTACTTGCTTCCTTATGTAAAGAAGACGCCATGTGTGTATGTTAAGTAGTCTTTTCTCTTCATAGGGACGGAACATAGGTAATAATGTTTACTGGACTCATTAACTACAACAACAACAACAACAACAACAACAAGGAAAACAAGAACTTGAAAAACTTTATTATAATAATAATTATAAATATCATTATTATTATTACTACTACCACTAATAATAATAATAATAATAATAATAATAAGTAAAAATAATATGGGTAATAATTTTGTAATTTTTTACTATTATAATTATTATAAATATTATTTTTTCTTTATTTCATTATCATCATCATTATCAGTACTTTATTCATTATTATTACTTCTTAGTATTATCATTATTATTAGTTATCATTATTATTATTATTATTATTATTATTATTAC
>NC_059296.1:745000-770000 GCF_017591435.1 Portunus trituberculatus
CTTGACCCTTGTGGCACTCCACTAGTTACTTTACCCCAAGATGAGTATGTATCTCTGATCACAGTTCTCATTTCCCTATCCTTCAAATAATCTCTTGTCCATTCGAGCAAGGTTCCACACAGTCCTCTTATGTACTCTAGTTTCCATGGAAGCTAAAGAAGTCTTCCGTGCGGGACTTTATCAAAAGCCTTTTTAATGTCCAGGTATACTGTGTTTACCCATCCATCTCTGTTTTCAAGTCCTGCAATAACTCTCGAGTAGAAGCTTAATAAGTTTGATACACATGAACCCAAATTGTCTGTTCGATATGACTTGCTCCTCTTCTAGAAATTTAACCCATTTTTCTTTGATAATTATTTCACATAACTTCCTTACGACACTTGTAAGTGACACTGGTCTGTAGTTTAGTGGTTCAGTTGCCTTTCCTCCTTTAAATATCGGTATTACATTGGCTCTCTTCCACTCTAGTGGAACTTTCCCTTCATTTATTGAACTTTTAATTATTTCCCAAATTGGATCCAGTAATTGCTCTTTACATTCTTTTAACACCCAGCCTGATACACCATCTGGCCCCATTGCTTTTCTGACTTCCAACTTATCCAGTAATCTTCCAATATCCTCTTTGTGCACTGCAATCTCCTGTAATCCTTGGCAATCCAATGTCCTATTAGGTTCTGTGAAATCATCTTCTGCAGTGAATACCGTTTTGAAGCTCTCATTCATTATTTCACACATTTCTTCTCTGTTTGGTATGTCTTCCTTCTTTAATTATTTTTCAATTGTTTCCTTATTCTTTGTTTTGCCATTTATAAACTTGTAGAAAAGTTTGGGTTCATCCTTGCTTTTATCCACATCTTTCTCAAACTTTCTTTCTTCCTCTCTCCTTACTCTAATATATTCATTTCTAGCATCTTTGTACTGCCGACTGTTATAGTCATTTCCCTGCTTTAAGAGTTTCTTCCATGCTTTATCTTTTGCCTTTTTTGCTTGTATGCATCTAGCATTGTACCAAGCATGTATTTTTTTCTGAACTCTATAAACTGTTCCACGAACAAACATTTTTACTCCTTCATTGTATTTCTGTAAGAATATATCATATTTCTCTTGTACAGTCTTTCTGCACATAATATTACTCCACTCAACATCAGCAAAATAAATCCTTAATTTTTCAAAATCCACTTCTGCATAATTCAATCTCTCGTGTGTGTGTGTAAAACAGAAGCATAATTCAATCTCTCGTGTGTGTGTGTGTAAAACATTCTGTTATCAGAATTTATAATTGTGAGTCATTAGGAGTTACTATTGCAAAATTCTATCTTCCAGGAGAAATACAACACTTGCCTGGATGTGGAGGTAGTGTTGGCCTCTTGCAGTGCACGGTTAAGGGCTGGACTGTGGTTAACCAGGAGAGGTTCAAGATGCTGTGGCAAGGTCATGAGGTACTGCCCAATCTGACAACAAAAGAGTGTGATTATTGCTGTTTGCTGTCTGACAAATTAATTTCCCAGGCCATTTAACTGTAACAGCATGACTAACAACTATTGACTAAGGATGAAACACAATAAGTATGATTTACTTCTATTATTATTCACCACATGTAATCTGTAAATGACAACCAAAATATGATGAGGGTAATATGATGGATCACTTAGTCTCATTATAAAAGTCTAATCTTGCTTTATGAATATGAAGCAATCTCATACAACATAAATAATTCTTTATCAATTAATCTTTTATATATCTAAGTTTACTATCCCTATCACCTGTGTAATATATTCCTGAGGAGAGAAAGAAGATGAGAGTTGAGCTGACGTTCCTGGCCGAGAGGTCCAGGCAGGCAGGTCCGGGATGGTTGCCAGTTGAGAAGACACAGGGGCCATAATAGTTGAGAGTGCAGCCTCTACTGCACCTTGACACTGTGCCTGAGCTTCATTCAGGCTCTGTTCCAACAGCCTCCCATCTTCTTCTGTATGCCAAAAAAAAATATAAGTCATTTGCCTTTTCTTTAGTTACTCATTAATACATTAGCTTCTTTCACATAAATGACGGTACTTACCAACCACTCTTGTGACTAAGTTCTTCAATTGGGTTCCAGCTTGAGATGAGAGAAGTAAATCAGGAGTGGGTGTGAATGGAGTGGTGGGATTCCAGATAAACTTGGTGGCAACTGTTGTGAAGCGTGTGGCTAACGAGTGTTCTGTGCTCTCTATTGCCATCACCAATTCCCCTGCAAAAAAGAAACCAAAGGGAATAATTCATTATCAAACAATTTGTGAGTTGTTCAAATAATCTTAAAGTGCAGTAATAGTAAAATTATTCATTATACATAAATTACCTATCACTGTATATGAAAATTGACATTAAAGTTTCTCCTTTATAACACAATGCCTTGCCTGCAGCTTGAATGAGATTAAGACACATGGTAAATACAGTCCAATCATCTATGATGGATGCTTTTTGCTTCTGGACGTGGCGTGCAGCCTGGGCCAGACGGGCTGTGCACTGCTCTATATAGGTGGTAAGGGCCATGACCAGGCCAGGAAAGCCCCACCCGTTACTGAGCTGCAAAGAGATAAATGGTCACCTAGTTCCATCAAATTTTTAAAATGAAGTAATTAGTCTAGATTTAAGATTATCAGGAAGAAAAGATAAACATCAATCACTTGAAGCCAGCTTTCTAAGAGAACAAGAATCTTGAACCTCCACTACCAGTGGTGATCCAATAGTAAAGACACTGAAGTGCCTACTCAGGATAGTGTCTCTGCTATATTCTAGCACCACCCACTTTGTTATCTTGTTTCTGTGATGGTACGTACCACCACCCTAGATACATTATGGAATATGGCAGAATCAGCAAGCCTTCAGTCTGCTTTGTGCCTAGATCTGGAGGATGTTCCTGTAGCAGCCTGCACCACACCTAGTAACAAGGTGAGATGAACTGCTAGATAAGTGGACTGTACCAAACTGCCCATTCAATCTTTCATCATGTGACTGCCTGGGAGCACAATGCAACAATATAAATACTACTACTGGCAAGGCCTGGACCTCAGCAGACCAGTCTGCCATGGCTATTCTCTGGGTCTGGTCATCTCTCCACCTCACTCTCCTTACTGCTGCTTGGCACTGAGTTTGAGGGACTGTAACAACACTTTGCAAGTCAACTGTGCGGTGTTGGTTATTTCACCTTGTACGATCACAGGAAGAAGGAAAAACATCAAGGGTTACCCGAGGAAGAGAAAGAAGTTGTGTACAGTGAGGGCACAGGAGGATGGGAGGTATGCAGTTAGCAACACTAGGAGAGTAGTTGGCATGAAAACAGCAGAAGATAGCAAGAGATGGAACATTGTGGCAATGAGAAAGAGACTGAAAAAGAGAATCAGAGGAGATGAATTGATTCAATTCAAGACAAAAAGCTTTTTAATTCCATCCTGTCTAGAACATTGTGAGTCAAACACACCCATACGCATGAAGAATACTCTATACATGGGCTGATAAGGCCTCTGTACAGTTAGGAGATGGAAAAAACTGGCTGAGACCACTTGGAACACTTATGGTCATAGAAGCTGTTTTAGCTAGAGATTATAAAAGTAAAGGACAGACTAAGGATGTTAAAAGTGTAAAAGAGGAAAACAGTTGTGTCAATGAAAAAGACAGGATAGTTGTCTGGTGTTGAGTTGATAAATGGAGCAAATTAAGTATTGTTCAATGCCTCAAAAAACTCGGAATTCTAACATTTATCAGCTGGACGGAACATTCCAGACAACTATCCCTTCTTCAATGACACTCAACTGTCTCCTTGCTATGCTGAACATGCTCAGTCTGCCCTTTATTTACAATCTAAACTGGAGAAACTGTACATTTCAATCCTAGCTATAACAGCTTTTATGAAGTGTTCTGAATCATCTGCATCAGTTTTTCTCACCCTCCTCAGCTACTAACTCTGAACATGATACTTATCCATCCATGTATGTAGTATGCTTCATTTTGTTCATCTCTCTAATGCTAGAGTTAAAGTTTTGTTGCCATAGATATTTTAAGTGAATGTTAATAAATCCTGTTTCTCTTTCTTGTCAAAGGAATACCAAGTAACATATGACAGAACTAACCTGTACACACCGCTCAGCAGCTGCCTCAGCCTGGCTGGGGAGCTTACCACAGTACTCTCGCAAGCGCCGGAGGGTCTCTCCCATATCTCCCTTTACAATATCTGTGATATATTATAAAACTTGACTTTATAAAATTGTATTTTCTACCAGTGAACCTGCTTTAAAACATACACATGATTTTATGCAATACACATGATTTAATGCAGAAAAACTTTTGTAGAAATAAAATGAAGGCAACTCCTGTTTCATATCCTTTCTTCATGCAGATGTATCCCACTTAAGTAAAGCAAAACTTAGTTTGATTTGCTCCTAAATCATTGATTGATAAACCTTTTTCTTTACCTGCAGAAATTAGATGTGAAAGTAACTGAGCTTCTTGATATTCCTGGTGTTTAGTGATCTGGTCCTGGAGAGGACGATACACAGCCTGTGTCACCATCCTCTGTGCCTGGTACAGTGCATCCTGACCTGAGCAAATAATCATTGTGAAAAATATATAGTTAGTAATTCAAGTGACATTCAATTGAAAGGCACAGTGCTTAATAACTTAAGTCTTACCTGGTTTAGCAGTACCAAGAGATTCTTCCAAATCCTTTAGAAAATTATCTCCAGAAGCCTTGATAGCAATGAGGAAGTCTAATGGCTGTTCCTGTTGTTTGACAGCAACAGCCACTACCTGATCCACCGGGGGGTCCAAGGAAGCTAAACTGGCTGCCACCAATTGTGCCAACAAGAGACTTGAGTCAGATCCCTCAAAGACCTGCCCACACCAACGCACCTGTCAACATAACATCCCAGTTAATAAAACTATTAGAGAAGACATTCCAAAGCTTCGTTCCCTGAAGGCTGCGACCTTACACATATGAAGGCAAATGGGAAAAATTGAACAACCATATACTGCTAACAATAATCACAATCTATGGAAACTGGTACATAAGACACTAAATGAACTAGCATTTATTGCAGTTTGTCTAACTTTTTAACTAATCTATATGTTTGTTACGTTATTAATCAATAAACATAATGACTATACAAAATAAATTTTTTTTACCTGTTGCGAGGTTAATAGAGAAACCTTATCATAGAAAGTGGTGAGCCAGGTAGGAGGTCCTGCCAGATGAAAGCCCTCCACACCGCCACGCCAGGATGCCGCCAGCTGGCCCATTTCACATTTATGGTAGTAACTTTCCAGCTGACTGACACGCCCAAGTGATCGCAGCAGCCTGGCATACATCACTGATTCTTCTGTAAAATGATTATGATAAGCCATACATTTCCTTCAACAATGTGCCAGAATACAAAACTGAGGGTGATACAAGAAAAAGAGTGGTGTAAGGGAGAAAAATGATTAGGTCTCTATGATTATGAAGAAAAGAAGGACTGCAAGTAAGAGCTTAAAAGAAGGAAAACATCACAGTGAGGGAGATAAATTGCTTGACAGAACAATAGTGCTAGCAATCACATATGTAAATAAGAATTGCATGAGAAATAGAAGACAATGCTTTTTTTTTTTTTTTTTTTTGACAAGATGGAAACTAGCAAAGGGCAACAAAAGATGAAATAAAAAGGCTCATTTGAGTGTAAGTTCTGCAAAAGATTGATGAAGAATTAGTCAAAAGCCAGGGACAAATGTCTCAAAACCTCCCTCTTAGAAGAAGCCAAGTCGCAGGAAAATGGAAACACAGTGAGTGGAAAAATGGAATGCATTGGATAATGAAGTTGTTACAGCATATAATGTGCATAACTTTAAGGAAAAATTAAATAAATGGAGATATGGAGACAGGACACTATGAGCCCCACTCAAACCCTGTACAATACAACTAGGTAAATACAGAAGCAGGCAGGGAGTTCCAGAGTTTACTAGAGAAAGGTATGAATCATTGTCACTACTGTTTAATTCTTGTATGAGAGAGTTAGACAGAATAGGGATGAGAGGAATAAGGAGGCCTTGTGCAGTGAGGCCGCAGGAGAGAAGGCATGCAGTTAGCAAGATCAATAGAAAAGTTAGCATGAAAATAGCGATAAACGATAGAAAGAGATGCAAGATATTGATGGTGAGAAAGAGGCTGAAGACAGTCAGTCAAGAGATGAAAAGCTTTTGATTCCACCCTATCTAATAAAGCTGTGAGTGGAACCCCTCAAACATGCAAAGAGTACTTCCATACAAGGACAGATAAGACTCTTGTACACAGCTAGCAGTGGGAGGGGCAAGAAAAACTGGCAAAGACGCCTCTGAATGCCTGACTTCACAGCAGCTGTTTTAGCAAGAGATGAGATGTGAAGTTTCCAGTTAAGATTATGAGTAAAGGACAGACTGTGTATATTCAGTGTGGATGAGGAAGAGACAGTTGAATGTCATTGAAGAGGGCGTAGTTGTCTGGAAGGTTGTGTTGATTTGATAGATGGAGGAATTGAGTTTTTGAGGCATTGAACACTACTAAGTTATCTCTGACCTGATCAGAAATTTTAGAAAGGTCAGAAGTCAGACATTAAATTGCGTCCCTGTGTGATCTTTTGATTTCCTGAAGGGTTGGTCATCTCTGAAAGGAAGTGGAAAGATGTAGGGTGGTATCATTAATGTAGGAGTGGATACAGCAAGAAGTTTGGTTAAGCAGATCATTAATGAATAATATAAAGAGAGTGGGTGACAGGACAGATCCCTGAGGAACACCACTATTAATAGATTTAGGAGAACAGTGGCTGTCTACCACAGCTGCAATAGAACAGTCGGAAAGGAAACTTGAGATAAAGTTGCAGAGAGAAGGATAAAAACTGTGGGAGGGCAGTTTTGAAATCAAAGCTTTGTGCCAAACTCTATCAAAAGCTTTTAATATGTCTAACGCAACAGCAAAAGTTTCACCAATATCCCTAAAAGAAGATGACCAAGACACAGTAAGGAATGCCAGAAGATCACCAGTAGAGCAACCTTACTGGCAATCGGATAGAAGATTGTGAAGTGACAGACATTTAAGAATCTTCCTATTGAGGATAGATTGAAAAACTGTAGACAAGCAAGAGATTAAAGCTATAGGACGGTAATCTGAGGAATTAGAACAGTCATCCTTTTTAGGAACAGGATGAACGTAGGCAAACTTCCAGCTAGAAGGAAAGGTAGAAGTCGATAGACATAGTTGAAAGAGTTTGGCCAGGCAAGGTGCAAGCACACAAGCGCAGTTTTTGAGAACAACAGGAGGGACCCCATCAAGTCCATAAGCCTTCCGAGGGTTTAGCATGGAAACATTACTGAAAAACATGTTGAAATTAAAGTGTTTATAATGCTCAAAGAATGAATAGTGGTGAAAATCTTGAAAAATTGTACAGGTGATTGGGTATGTCAAGTAAGGATGAAAAATAAGATATGGAGTGGCAGATATAATCTGACTACAAGGAAAGAATCACAAAAAGGGATGATGCAACATGTATTGTAATTCTCTATTGAACATAATGACTTGCTATAAAAAATAAAATAAAAATTACAGACTTACGAAGTGTAAGAAAAACCCAAAGGAAGGAATAGATGTAAACTCTTAATGTAGCCATCCCTTTGGGGAAAATTCTTAGGAACAGATGCTCGGTCAGATAAAGATAGACTGATGTGAGCTAATTTGAAAGAATAATAGTTTATGATATCTTAGAAGGATGTGATAGATGTGATAGAAAAATAATGTGGAAGAAGAGGCAAGTGACATGTCCATAACTCTAACCAGCTTTTCAGGAAAGAATGCATTAAAGAGAAACTTTCAATGATAATTACAGAAGCAATCCTTGTTTACCTAGATTGTGGTTGGTGAAGGCAGCCACAATGTGTGGGCTGGCCAGAGCTTCCAGGCGCACCTTAAGACCTTCCAGGTGAGCTGCACGCTCCTCATAGTCAGGTACATGAGTAAGAATGCTTAAGCAGTTTTGTAATCCAACCAGTTTCTCTGCTATTACTTCCACATCTCCACTTTCCATCACCTGAAACAATTACTGGAAAATTACTACAGTAGAAGGATGACAAAGGACTGACACAAAGGGGAAGCAGTAATATGGTGAAAGTAATGTACCTGTTTTAGTCTCCAAAATAAAAGAACAAGAACATGGAATGGAGTTTTGATTTATAAAATTTTTTCTTAGAATGCAAAACACTTATAAAACAAAAGCTGGAGGTGGTTTCAATCCAATCTTTTGAGTCAGATTATGCTATGGTAATAGGCACAGAAATGTACACTCAGTAAACAATGACAACATAACTAATTGAGAGAAAACTAGACCATAAAAGAGAGAGAGAGAGAGAGAGAGAGAGAGAGAGAGAGAGAGAGAGAGAGAGAGAGAGAGAGAGAGAGAGAGAGAGAGAGAGAGAGAGAGAGAGAGAGAGAGAGAGAGAGAGAGAGAGAGAGAGAGAAATAAAGCTTTAGTGTATCCTATCTCTGTCCTTGTCTCCTTATCTGAGGAACACAAAGGCTGCCTTCACATCATATTCCAGTGCCAGGACATCACTTAATACTCAAGCATACAATGTAAAGACCTAACTCACTTAAATATCAGACTCATCTCAGACATTATCAATTGGCTTTTTTTTTATCTACTATTGTAATTACAAATTAATATAGTACTTGATAACCACAGCAATGTGCACCTCTTCAATGTCGGTGGAGAGTGTAGTCCAGTTGTCTGCTTCACGCAAGGCCTGCGAGGTGGCAACCATCCGTCCCTTCAGTGTGTCTAGCTTCACTAAAGTCTGCATGCTGGCAGCTGTATTATGCTCCACCTGTATCCAAAAAAATCAATGGAAAGATGAAAATAAAAAAATAATAACTCACTCAGAGGAAGTTGTAAAAAAGATTCCTTAGTAAAAGCATTGCTTTATTCAGGTGTTGATGTGTAAATATAAAAAACCTAATATTAATTTTATATTTTTCAATACTGACTATGAATTTCAATGAGATGTATATGGTTCAGCAGCAAACATGAAAGCTATGCATCAAAAACAAAATAATCACAATAGTTCAATGGTTTCTACCTTCTCAATGTCTTGCCTCACACTATTCATCTGGTTTTTGAGGACTGACACCTCATGACCCAAGGACTCCACATCCCTCAGCACACGTGGAAGACTTCCCACAACCTGCAATGAAATACACACAGTGGAAAACAACAAAAACAACAGTATAAAAATTATGAAGTCCCTATGACTCACTTCATCCATTCACATTTTTTAGAAACAAGTGCTATGTAAAATGTGCAAGGCCAAACTCATTCTGAAACTCACCTGTTGGCTGGTTTCCTCCAAGGCACTGTTCACCTCCTGGATGGCCAGCTGCAGTCGCATTACTAGAGATGAAGCATATTGCTGCGAACGCACCACCCAAAATAAGAATGAATTTTTACATAAAATATGATCCATCATTATTAACCCTTTCAGTATTGGGATACATTTTTACCTTGAGATTTGTGTATGATTAGACCATTTTATTGACATTATGAAAGATCTATGGAAGTCAGAAAATTAATGGCCACAGTCTTCATAATATTAATCACTCACATGAGTATCTCAGGCTGTATAAAATCGCCAAATAGTAAGGAGAGTGAATATGGAAACGTGTCATGGTACACGGGTTAAGTAATCTTGATCAGTCACTACAATATAACAATGATTAGCATGATCTTAAATAAAAGTTGCAATGTCATAAAATATGTAGTTATATTATGTAAAAAAAAAAAATGGTTAAAACTAGATATGGTTTTTATAAAGTTAAGCTTGAACTTACATCACGATTCTGTTGTGCATCCTGGCTGCGGAAAACACTGTTGATCCATTCCTTAGGATCAAAATTTTCTTGAGAGAAAGCAGTAAGATCCTGCAATGAATAAGAAAATAAAAAATAATTTAAACAGCCTTCTTGATGGCAAGGATAACTCTAATTTCATAACATCAAAAGCATTTGACTATGTGTTCCTATATCTTAGATTCTACAATATATAATGATGAACAATTGTGATAATTTATCAAGATAATGATATGAAGTTGTCAGTTATGCACGAGTTACATACATCATTATTTTATTGCTGGTACTATCATCATTAACAGCATTATTACTTTTGAAACTAATCTTAATAAAAATGAAAGCAATCTAACCTATGAGGATGTGACGCATGCTTATAAATATCTGTTAATCAGTTGGAAAACTGACTCAGTGCCATCTGATCATTAACAGCAAGCTCATGATCATAAAGTTGATAGTAAAAGAAAAAGAAAATAGACAAAATTGCTTGTGAAAATAAGGAAAAATAAATAAACCAGCAAAAACAAAAGTGAAAACAGCACCAGGGGCACCGTTGCACAGGCTATTCCCTGACTCTACATCCAACTGATCTGATCACAACATAACAAAACACATTAACAGTTAACACCCTCACCGTTATGGAAGCAAAAGGAAAAAAATTGAGCTACACAATCTCCTCCAAACTACAAGTGGTAGATTATTCCAAGGAGCATGACAATAAAGTAGCAGCAAGGGCTTTTAGGTGCCACCTACAGAAAAAAATTATACGTGTCTGGCAACAGCAAGACGACCAAATGAAGAGCGCAAGGAAAGGTAAACATAGGATTCGTTGCCCAGTCCCACATAGGCCAGAACTTGAGGATGACATTGGTTACGTTTTGCTTAGTAGCTATCCCTTGGGGGCTGTGGTGTAACAGATACAGCCAGAAGCATAGTGTTGGTAACACTACTCAATGTAAACATTCCCACAGCTAGGCAGTCACATCCACCTGCTGTCAACACTATCAAAACATTTTCAGACTTTTTTATGCAATTT
The DNA here is from genome assembly GCF_017591435.1 of Portunus trituberculatus. Classification (NCBI taxonomy): domain Eukaryota; kingdom Metazoa; phylum Arthropoda; class Malacostraca; order Decapoda; family Portunidae; genus Portunus; species Portunus trituberculatus. The sequence continues at coordinate 755,908 of NC_059296.1, forward strand.
TGTTGATTTCAAACCTCTTTTGCAATTCACATTACTTCATGTAATGCTTCCCACCCATACACCTTGATTTCCCATAGATCCTCTAAGGTTGTTGGAAATGAGAGATAGGTATAAGTAAGAGATTAAAAATATTCGTCTCCCATGGAAATGACATATACCATCAATCATTTCACCAAATTTCTCACTACAAAAACATGTCAAATACCAGATTCCATGGTTGAGTGAAACTGTGAATTGATCATGTTTTCTGCTTGTATAATGTGTGGTAGATTGCTTTCAACAATAAATGCTTAAATTTGACCTGCTGAAATGGGGGTGCGTTTTATACATATGTCCGTGCATCCTAAGTGCTGTCATCAAATATGGTAAGTGTGTATGCAATAGTTTTGTAAAAACGACAGAAGCACCTAAGGAGAATGGGGGGGGGTGGAACAATGGTTCCCCCACTAGGGTTGATGGTCACTAGGCTATCAGTCCTTGTCAGTAGCACATGACAACAGCAGGTTATGGAAGCATACTGTACTTTGTTGAAAAAAATTTTCCATGTGGCCGGCAATCATTGACTCATATTGACGCTTTTAGAAATCAACACATTGTACCAGAAACAGTTAGATTAGGTTATCTTTGTTGGTTGGCAAAACCAAACTAGACCAAATTTTGCATTTAATAAAAGGTTTAAGGCGTCAAACAGCCATATTTGACAAAGGAAAGAACTCTTGTAAATTCTTACTTCTGATAGTCTAGGTTATGGTGAGTGATGTTAGGCTAAGTTAGAGTACGATCCTTAAGGAGGTCCAGAGAGAACAAAGCCCCCAGTTAGTAGAGCTTCGGATAGGCTAGAAACTTCCCGTTTTCAAATTGGGGTATGTCTTAGCTTTAGATTTATCAGGAATGTTAAAAATGCTTCATTTTGACTTTCCCCACTCAAAACCACATTTCTACCACATCACTAAGATCGGTAGTTATTGTGAAAGGGATTAGGAGGATGAGAGTGTGACAATTGGATGAAACTACAAAGTTACCATTGGTGGACTCACCATTGTCAGTAAAATAGGATGTGGCGGTGGTGGTGACAGGCGTGACAACTCCTCAGCCGGCCGTCACTCTTGTCTCTCAGCGACAATTGCCCATTCACACAATGACACACAGCCGTTATGACTCACAATAAGTGGACTGCCTATACTATGATCATCCTAAGCATTGCAGTATGATGCAGACACACAAAGCCAACAAACACGTTAAAATGTGAGGGAAGGCTCCACTACTCTACTTCCCTTCTCGCCCCCTGACACGTCAACACCCAGTCTTGATCTTGATATTGATGTTCTAGTATAGGTGACTCAAATTTCTCCAGTCAGGCATTTGTATCAGCAACTCTTGTAAGAAAAGATGAAATAAAATGTAGTCCGTGTAAGCGAGTTGATACATTTCACTAAAAAGATATATCTTTCTCGGCATTACTGACTCACCGATGAGTGTACTATGTTAATGCCAGTATATATTCTCCTATTTCTATTTGCTTATCTATCTGTCTATCTATCTATCTATCTCAAGGATGTTGAATAAAGGAAGGAAGCATGACACCATAAAAGTGAAACCGACACCCAAAACATTACCAGCCGCCCATTGCATATACATGGGAACGCCCGAGTTACGCTTCTTATTTTCCGTCTTAAGTCCATGTTTCGAGGCCACCTTCCATATATGTGACCTGAAATGACTCGTAATAGCCGTGGCATACCGTGCCATGAAGATTTAGACGGTAGATCATACATACAAATTAGATAATACAGTTTTTTCTAGCTTTGGTGGACTTGGGTGAGAAGTGGGAGGCTAGCTATCTGTCTTTGGAGCAAACGTACAGCTGAAAAGGTCATGTACGTACACATGTAAATATAAAATATACATGTACATATACATGTGCATATAAATGAAGGATAAATAAACTGTATATCAGGTGAAAGTTGGCCTGAAGATTGACTTTTCTTGGTATCGCAATTACTTAGCACAAGTCAAGTACGAGTATACTCTCTCTCTCTCTCTCTCTCTCTCTCTCTCTCTCTCTCTCTCTCTCTCTCGTCTCAGAGAAATACATTAATTAATATTCTCTCTCTCTCTCTCTCTCTCTCTCTCTCTCTCTCTCTCTCTCTCTCTCTCTCTCTCTCTCTCTCAGAGATATCATTAATTAATATTCTCTCTCTCTCTCTCTCTCTCTCTCTCTCTCTCTCTCTCTCTCTCTCTCTCTCTCTCTCTCTCTCTCTCTCTGCAGAACTTTACATGACCAACACAGTATCTTAATCAGAGGAACCAGACTGTGGAACCAGCTGCCTCACAATACTAAATCTGCACTGTCTAGAACTTCATTCAAATCATATTTAAAGCGTCATTTGTTAACTAAGTATAACGATCAGCAATAACGTGATGATTTAAATACCACCAACAATATATGTGTGTATATACGTGTACATATATATATATATATATATATATATATATATATATATATATATATATATATATATATATATATATATATATATATACTTCTGTATGTATGTATGAGTGAGTATATATTTCCCTGTATGTGTATGTATGTACAAGTGAGTATATATATGTGCATGTTTATGTGTGTACGAGTGTGTTTATTTCCTTGTATATATATATATATATATATATATATATATATATATATATATATATATATATATATATATATATATATATATATATATATATATATATATATATATATATATATATATATATATTTTTTTTTTTTTTTCTAATGATCCGTAATGATGCTTCGGCTCAACGGATTAATAATTCTCAGTATAATAAATATCCATGTTTATTACAATCACTGTGTAACGCAGACTGACGCCAAATAAAATCATCATCATCAAATCATCTCTCTCTCTCTCTCTCTCTCTCTCTCTCTCTCTCTCTCTCTCTCTCTCTTTCTAGTCTCAGAGATATACATTAATTAATATTCTCTCTCTCTCTCTCTCTCTCTCTAGTCTCAGAGATATACATTAATTAATACTCTCTCTCTCTCTCTCTCTCTCTCTCTCTCTCTCTCTCTCTCTCTCTCTCTCTCATTTAACTGACATGTGCGATTTCATATCACTGTGCAATGGAAAAGTATCTAATCACTGAAAATTTACTTCACTGTTTGTTCCTTGTCATGCAATAAACGAAAAACAATCTTTTTGCCTTAATTTCTTCCGGAAACGTCATGGTGTATTTCTTTCAATATTGTATAGATAGTTTTTTTCAATCAAGACCGTTAATAATAGCTAAGTATAGGTCTACATGACATATTTAGGAAACTATAATGTGGTTTACATAAGTCAAACCATCAGCTATTTCTTAGTTTTCCTCTAGTGATGAAAAAGAAAGTTTTTTTTTTTTTTTTCTTATTGCTTAACACAGAAGAGGTCAATGATTTGGGTGTAAGTTACGATCATAAGCTCCGCCCAGTAGGGTACGTCTAGCTATACTATATATAACTAGACCGTGCCGTCCAGAGCCTCATAAGCCCCGCCCACTGGCTTCACTTTTGAGCACAATAAGACAGACGTGTGCCGTCTTCTCTCTAGAAGGGCCTTACGTCTTTGATCTGTCTATCTAGCTATCTATCTGTAGGAAATTAGTCGTGAAAGAAAACGGTCTTTATATTTGGTGGACTATGCTATACAATCAAGGCAAATATTCGAAAATAAAATAGTTCAGGATTGATAAAGTAATTGTCTTTCAGGACTTCTTATGCAAAATGATTACAAGGAATTTCTATGAAAAAACCCATCATCCGGTCACATCCATATAAGTAAGTCTGTGAAATTTAATTCTCAAATAAATTACGAAGCATTATTTCGTGCTTGTTGTTTAACTTTTCTAACTATCTTTTTTTTCTTCATTCATTAAGCACGAACGACTAAGACCAAAACGACTCTCCCATCGCCATCCACCCAGAAACAGACGAAATTGTTCTGAAAGAAACATAGTACCTACATTGAGGTGGGTCCTGAAGGGTCTTGAAGCTCCTCTACTGGAGTTGAAACAAAATAAGACCGAGTATTCTAGAGTTTATTTAGAAATTGGATATAAAAATGAAGAAATTACTCTTTAAAGTGTTAAAATGGACCATAAAAGAAAAATTATAGTGGTGAGCCTTGAGAAAGAGGTTATGAATAGATTGATCGATTGATCGATTGATTAAAGACATAATGCTGAGCAAGGTTCTGTGAAAGAGGAATTGTACTGGTTACTACATGCAATCAAAAAGTTAAAAACAACAGCAATTATAGCTACAGGTACGGGATGTAACACGAGTTTCTACGAATATTGCTATAGGTGGAAGTGCAGGTTAACGTGAATCCATACGCACTTTGAGGCGTTGTTTAGCTGCGGTGTGAAATTCAACTTGAAAAAGTGTAGCCTGGTGGTGAGTGGTGACAGAGACAACAACGGCCGGGCTATTGCGTCCGTTGGTGAATTTATGAATGATTCAGTAAGATTTTTACAAGTTTTGGAGGTTTACATGCCATTTACTGATAAGCATTAGCTACATAGTGATAGTTGTTTGGATGTGATAAATGACAAATAGAATAACAGGTTGAGTGACACCATGTATTGTCTGCCAGGGAGTGGAAAGGGGAGAGGGTAGCAGCAAAGCACCCGATTGCTAATCAGGCTCACGATAAGTTTCCTAGACTGTGATAATGAAGACGTTCATATTGTTTTGCACACCTTAAGTAAAGATGTGTTTCTCCATCACGGTTAGCCACGTAGCACGGCCGTTGTATCTGTCGCCAGGAACACACTTGAATTTCACACTACGGCTAAACATCACCTCAAAGTGCATATGGGCACAGAACATTTCATATATTTCATATATTTCATATATTAACCTGATCAATGTAAACTCTTGAAATATCTAAATATGTGGAAAAAGTAGATAATTGTGTCAGCTGGGGAGAAACCTTTCTTTGTTAGCTAAGCAGGTGTAGTGAACGTTGCCTAACACTGCTACAGACAAGGTGCCTCGGGCCTACACAGGTGAAAGGGAAGGTGAAAGGCTGTATGGCGAGGCTGATCCTTCTTGACTATATAAGTTGCATATATCAAAATTATATATGTACTGTAAGTATGTAACGTATGTAAACCATTTACTGAAGTATGTCTTGTTTCATTCATATTTCCATCTATCTTGCAGATAGATGGAATTTCTTTAACCCCTTCAGTACCATAACACCTTTTTTTGTGTTTATTCTGATTACTATTTGGTGATTATATACAGCTTCAGAAACTTATGTGGGGATTAAAGTAGTGAAGACTGTGGCCACTGATCTTCTGACCTCCATAAAGCCTTCCTAATGTCAATAAAATCGTCTAGTAATATTCAAAACTCATGGTAAAAATGCGTCCCAGTACTGAAGGGGTTAATAAGCTGTGAGATTCTGCTTGTAGATTTGTAGATCCACGTGACTTATATAGCTCAGCACCCGTCCCATGAACGAGAGCGTATGCAGTTCCGCGGCTGACTTTAACGCGACTGACTTAATTTTTTGGTGAATCGAGATAAGTAACCGTGAGACGCCACTCTGTGCAGTCTTAATGACCGATACTCCCAGAGAGATGAGTGATGAGTGCAGTCAGTGCCAGGGCCAGGTGTACTTCATATACTCATATACCAGGACGACGCCATTGTATCTATGTATCTATGTAACAGACTAACAGACATACATCGCCTCTCGGGAGAAGTACCTGACACAAAGGGTTCACATTTGTACTCACACACTCGATAAGAATATTCCCAGTGTCTTATGCTTATGAGGAGTGAGAGTCGATCATCACCACGGTGTGCGAGATAACTAGTTACGTATGTTACATATATGGCAATATCTGGCGAACTCATCTACTGCCGCGCCATGATGGACGCTCCCCTCGCCTCGCACCTGACCGACGTGACCCGCTGATCAACAGGCAATATGACGGAGAACTTCCTGTAGATGTCCTCGAGGTTTCATCTCCAACGACGCATTCAAAACTGCTGTCCATTCATGCCTATCGTGACAGACGTTCCCTTGCATCTGACACCCTTCTCATATTCTCCATTCTACTTATGGAGTCTCTCTCTCTCTCTCTCTCTCTCTCTCTCTCTCTCTCTCTCTCTCTCTCTCTCTCTCTCTCTCTCTCTCTCTCTCTCGTCAAATAACCAGTTTTTATTAATACCTCCCTCTATCCATGAGACACCACCGTTCCTATGTAGCCACACTTTATACGAGTGAGTGTAACTCTTTTCAGGGACAGTCATGCTTACATCCTCACTTCCTTTCCTCACTCCACCACCTACTCGTCATGCACCACAAACTTCTCCCTCGCACTCCATCACAGCATTCCGACACAGGTGCTGCAGTCCTCGTTACTATATAGATTACGTCCTCACTCCAGTTAACAAAAGCAATGGCATCACCACCACCACCACCACCACCACCATCATCATCATCATCATCATCATCATCAGCAGCAGCAGCAGCAGCAGCAGCAGCAGCAGCAGCAGCAGAAGAGGAAGAAGAAGATGGTGATGATGGTGATGAAAAGAAGAAAAGAAGAAAAAAGAAGACGAAGAAGAATAAAAAGAAGAAGGAGGAGGAGGAGAAAGAGGAGTACTTGGTGAGAAACGCCATGACAAGTCAGTCTACACCTGGTCAATAAGCTAAGCCACGCACCTCACGCCATCTGAGGCACCGAGCGGAGATGGATGACATAAATACAGGTGGAGGGGCCTGCTGGCTTCCTGTCACCGAGGTGGTGATATATGTCTCGCCCCAGCGTGACGTGACGTGAACTGTTCCAATATATTGTATAGGGAGGCTCATTTTTTTTTTTTTTTTTTTTTTAGCTTTTTATGTTATGTTTGCTCTATTTTCTTGTTTGTTCGTCTGTCTGTCTGTCTGTCTCTCTCTCTCTCTCTCTCTCTCTCTCTCTCAGAGATGTTGATAGACAGATAGACGTGTGTGTGTGTGTGTGTGTGTTTTTATTCACTGTTTGTTTGATCTGCTGCAGTCTCTGACGAGACAGCCAGACATTACCCTACGGAACGAGCTCAGAGCTCATTATTTCCGATCTTGGGATAGGTCTGAGACCAGGCACACACCACACACCGGGACAACAAGGTCACAACTCCTCGATTTACATCCCGTACCTACTCACTGCTAGGTGAACAGGGGCTACACGTGAAAGGAGACACACCCAAATATCTCCACTCGGCCGGGGAATCGAACCCCGGTCATCTGGCTTGTGAAGCCAGCGCTCTAACCACTGAGCTACCGGGCCGTGTGTGTGTGTGTGTGTGTGTGTAATAATGATTAATAATAATATACGGTTTATTAATTTGGCAATGTAACAAAAATTACACTGAAAATGTACAGGGGGGACATTAAAACAATGAACTGAAATGCTTAACCTAACTATGGATCTAACTTAACCTAGAATTCACTTATTAATTTACTTATTTATTTAAGGCTCGCACAATAGTGGGCACCGCGCTAAGTCGGTACCGATCAGTGCGCGGTGCTCTTAAGGGCGCCACGCGATTCTGGTGTCGGGTGGCGCGAGCAGGGGGAGGCACGTCGGGGGGTAGCAGGTGGCGGAGACGTGGATGACGCAGCAGTCCTTCCCCAAATTTTTCCAAGGCTTCCTGGTGTCTTGTGGCCAGCCTCGGCAGGTCAGGGCGTCCTCGTAGGACCTGTAGGCAGGCCCAAGGATGACCCTGAACGCCCTCCTCTGAACCCTCTCCAGCTGTTGTCGTTGTGTGAGGTTCAGGAAGGAGGACCACGCTGGGGCGGCGTACATGAGCTTAGGGAGTATAAAGGTGAGGTACACTCCCCTCAGCTCATCTGCCGGTGCTCCCAGGGACCTGAGTCGGCGCAGTAAATAGATTTTGTATGAGGCTGACCTGATGATGTTGGAAACATGCTGCTTCCATGATAATTGATCATCCACCAAGACACCTAGAAGCTTGGTGCTGCGGACCACCTGGAGGGAGTGAGGGCCCACAGATAGCTGGGGAGGGGGGACTGCTGCTGTGGAGGTACAAATGTGCATCACCACGGTCTTGGTGTGGTTGATGGTCATTTTGTTGTCCTCCGTCCACGTCTGTAGTTGGTTAAGAGTGGACTGCAGTGCTGAGAAGTCTGGGTTGGTGTTGTTGACGGGTACGCCCACGGTGCAGTCGTCCACATACTTCCAGCGGTGGGGGGTGTGGACGAGAGCATCGTTGATGAGGATGAGGAAGCACAGTGTGTGTGTGTGTGTGTGTGTGTGTGTGTGTGTGTGTGTGTGTGTGTGTGTGTGTGTGTGTGTGTGTGTGTGTTTGATGAGAGCAACCTTCTTTCCCACACCCTTGTGCCAATTACGCTTACAGGTCAGCATATTCTATTGCAAACATCGTTGACACATCACTCTCACAGCAGCTGCTCGTACTTCCTCCATCTGCTAAGGATCATATCTTCGTTACCTCAAGATTTTTTTTTTCACTTTCTTCCTTTTCTTCTTCTATTTCCTTTGCTTCTTTTCTTCTTCCTGGTAGGAGCTGCAAGCGACCACAACATATGTAGAGAGGTAGACAGATTGATAAATAGGTAAACAGATCGACAGATATACAAAGATATCCTCTATTGTCATATCAACCATAGAATGATAGAGAGACGTGACAATAATTCGTTTGTGGCCTCTTCGTCCTGAATTATTTTCGATTTTAATTCACCTTATGAAGAAAAAAAAAAAAACGTCAGACAAGTGTACACACAGAAGAGGTGGTGGAAATATAACAAAACTTTAATCATCATTGAGGAAGAATAACCAAAGGTGAGGAAATAGAGACTGCCTTGAGGAAGCAACCATGTGGATAATAATGATGACGAAGATCATCACCAGCAGCAGCACTCTTCCTTATTCTATAAGAGAAGGATAAATTCCTCTCTTAACCTTTTCCTGCTCACCTGCTGGCTGCCGTCCTATGCTGCTCCACATGCATGTGAGCCCATCTCTTCATTTAGAGTCCGATAGTTGGGAGTTTAGAGAAAACAGCAGCAGCAGCAGCACTATAGTCTTTCTACTGGACGAAGGCGTGTTGGGTGGGGTCATCCCGTGTCCGCTACTATGCCAGTCCGCCCCAACGCACATCACTCCGTCTCATTCGTCAACTATTTATTAATTCTTGATGCATTTTATCTACCATAAACTATATTTTTAGAGTCAAATAAGATTCCATAGTGTTATAAATGTACTGAACTTTTTAATAAAAGCAATTATTATGTGGCAGAGTTGCCGTAGCAGATTTGTGAGACGTTGCCAGCTCAAGTCAGAGGTCTAAATGAAGGCTGGTCAAAGGTGACAAGGTCATTCATTCCTTTCTTGGCCGGCCGCCAGCTAAGATTAAAGGATTCCTCGCACCTCGTGCTTCACCGCTTCACAGCCGAGAGAAAGAATTAATATACAAAGTATATAAGTACTTTTTAGAAGAAAAGGCAAACAGAGGGTCTATAATAGACCCAAATAAAGCACAGTGTTGGCTGGCATGGTTCGGCTAGTCCTTAAAGGAACACGTGAATTTACGCTGTAGATTCACGTACCTTAGTGACTCCATCCAACGCGCCTTCGTCCAATAGAAGGACTACAGTGATAAAATCAACAGCAACGGGAAAAGGCGACTCCAGCAAGAGTGATCTACAACAACTGTACTACCTGTGCATAATATTAACATAATGATATTATCAGATATAATGATGGTAAGGCAAGTTCAGTTAACTAAGTATCGTACACAGTGTACTGCACATAAATAAATAGATAAATAAATAAATAAATAAATAAATAAATAAATAAATATATATATATATATATATATATATATATATATATATATATATATATATATATATATATATATATATATATATATACTTACCGCTGTGCCATATCCTCCAGGACGTGGGCAACCATGGACTTCCACTCTCTTCTATCCCTCGTGGCTCTGATGAACTATCCACTCGTAATGTTTCCTCGTGTCATCTTCACCAATCCGTCCGTGTATTTCAATCTCGGTCTTCCCTTTCCTCTGGTTCCTCCACCATTCCCGTGACTATCATATTTTTCAAACCCTCTCTCCTCATCACATGCCCAAAGAAATCCAATTGTCTCAATCTCACCGCCGCCATCAACTCTCTTTTCTCCCCAACCATCTCCAGCACTTCCTCATTGGACCTTCTTGCCGTCCATGGATTTTCATCATTCTTCTCCACAGCCACATCTCCATTGCCTCTAGCTTCTTCACCATCGTCGCTGATGTAGTCCAACTTTCCACACCATATAGCAATGATGACCACACATGAGTTTTTGTTAAACTTTTATCGAGTTTTAATAGAAAAGTTCTGTTTGTCAATAGGTTTCTCATTTTACAAAATGCGATTTTTGATATATATATATATATATATATATATATATATATATATATATATATATATATATATATATATATATATATATATATCAAGATAAAGATCAAGGTCACGTCCCTGTCATTAACCTTGATACCTTCGCTTAATGAAGAAGGTTGGATTCCCGTACAGCTACGCTACTGCGGTGTACTGTGGGTTCGCAGGCTGAATCTAATAAGCTTGTGTATTGTTGTCAGGGGCAAATCCAAGTTGCGATTCGTACTTTCAAGTAACAGACTCACTTGCCTCTATTCGTGTCTTTAATGGCGCAAATGCCGGTGAAAAATACCCAATGCTACTTTTTTTTTGTTGATCACCGGGTGAGGAATTAAGAAGGACAAGCATCCTTTTATCGTTTATAAAACACCAGCACGATGAAGTGGCAAGTGCGCAGAGGGGCCTGATGAATCAAATGGTTCAATGGATATCAGTAGGCGACGTCACAGCAATCTCAGTCATATGCCGCAAAACTCAGATTTAAAACCTCACATGAATGAAAGGCATCCTACATTATTGAGGATGAAATCATACAGTATTTGATAAGACAGAATGAAAAAAAAAAAGTTACAGACAAAATCGCAAGATCGTAAAATATTTTAGTTTTACACATGAAAAAAAAAAAATATAAAGAAAAAAATGATGACATGTGTTAAAGTAAGGACAGGATACAAGTAAACAATACACTCAAGTGAAAAATCTACATCCGAGTAGGAATTGAAAAAGGAGTGTATGGATGGGGACGAATCCTTCATGAGTTGCATGTTCTAAAAAGAGAGCCTGATAAAGGATGCCTGATAAAGGAGGGACCCCTTCACCCTTCACCACAGGGAGACAAATATCTACAAAATGTCATCCATGGGAATCGATCTGTCACCTACCGGCTGGACTCTCTGGGAAAAGGGTCATGAAAGAGAAGGATAAGTACGTCAGTTACTATTGACCAGATCCTATAGGCAAGGGAATTTTGACAGGGATGGGTAAGAATTGGAGACATGAATACCTTGTGACCGAAGCACGTAGCAGCAGAGTCTGGGAGCCCGTGAAGTAGGTACCTACACATAACCATAAATGACTGGTGATGCAAATCTGAAGAAGTGGTTATGAGGGAATTCTAGAGACTAGATTTCAGAATATAGATGAACCGCTTTTTGGAAGAAATTTTCCCTCCGAACAAGATCTCAGAAAACTCAAAGCTAATAAATCTGACTTGCCTTTTCGTGCCGCTCTTACAACTTACTCATTAAACATTAATCACCATTGAATTTTTACTTGAAGCTAATAAGCATTTCAAACTTCAAATACTTCTTTTTTAATCACCACGACTGTATTCTTCAGTACGGGGTGTTAGAATCGATTCCAAGCACTTCTTTCTTTTTTCATTGCTTGCACATTTTATGATGCATATACTTTCATTCATCTTATTTGTTCATTTGTATGTTTACGTTCTTGTAAGATTTTTTTTACTTATTCGTTTTATTTATTTACTTACTCATTGTTTATTTATTTACTCATCTATTTATCTGATTTCATTTATTTTTAATCTTATTCTCTTATTTATTTATTTATACATTTTCATTTACTTTTTCTTTTGTAGAACCAAGAAATATTTTGTTCAGTGTCTTACTTGCTCTCATGTGATAAACTTGAATTATGTAATATGGTTAAGTGTCACAGGGCGCATCCCGCTTGATGATCCAGCAAAGCATTGTGATCAAGCTTTGGAAGCGCTCAGTTTGGTTTGGAACAACTGGACTTGTTATGGAAAATACTACGTTCCAGGAATGAACGATCCGTCAACATTCCCTTATAAAATCTCTGCTACATTCTTGAAGTTACTAAGAAACTTCTCAGAGAAACTTTAGAACAGAAGTGGGCAAACTTTTCAGTGCTAGGGCCACATTAAAAAAGTCACAATCTTATAGGGCCGCATACTATATTAATTAACCCAAAATCAAAATATTTAAAATACAAAATTAAAGGCTAATAAAGAAAAACCCATTCTCAAACCCTTGTGCACACTTGCGGGAAGAAAATGAAATGCTCATAATACTATTTGGCATCGTTTATTAACTTGTTATTTCAAATTTACTAACATTTATCGGGCCGCAGGGATTCCTTTGGCGGGCCGTAGTTTGCCCACACCTGCTTTAGAAGTATCAATGTACTCTACGTTTCACTGGCTTGACTAAAACATAGCAACTGGGCGGCTTAAAATCCCATACTTGACAACTCTAACAAAAGAAAGTGATCAAAATATAGTGGCACAGGAGCGACGTCTTGTAGAGAGTATTGAAACTTACTCGTGAACAGAGAAATGAACGAAACAAACTGGAAGAACGACTCTCACATCCCCATCCTATAGTACAACATTGACTGCGAGTCACTCCCACTCCATCTCCGCCAGTGCGTGTGTAAGCGTTTGGGAAGGAGGGTGTGCGGACGAATTTCAAGGCATCATGGCTTCAGCTCAATCTGGAGACCTCATTGCCTGGGATTATGTGGCTATTGCTGTATATTTCGCGCTCAACCTGCTTGTGGGAGCTTACGTAAGTGGTCTGGAGACACACTTTGTTGATTATATAGACTTTACCATTACATCAAGGATGGCTAGAGAAAGGTAAATGGCTATTATTGGTAAGGAACTGTTATATTTACTTAGGGTGTGACATGAAAGAAAAGTTACTAAAATCTACCAAATCTAGTGAAGAACAAGTGTGTAATTCACCACGGTCGCCTACTGGTCACCCAGCCAGTCTTCCCCATTACGGAGCGAGATCAGAGCTCATAGACCTATCTTCGAGCAGAACTGAGTCCACAACACACTCCACATACCGGGAAAGCGAGGCCACAACCCCTCGAGTTACATCCCGTACCTATTTACTGCTAGGTGTACAGGGGCTACACTTTAAAAGGCGTGCTAACAACTGCACTACGCGGTGTGTGTGTGTGTGTGTGTGTGTGTGTGTGTGTGTGTGTGTGTGTTTTATATTATTAACTAGACTAGTCTTTTAGGGAGCTTGCATTCAAATGGGCCTTTTTAATATTTTGTTGCCCTTGGCAAGTTTCTCTCTTGCATGAAAAAAAAAAAAACTTTCTACCGAGTGTGGCTAGGAATATATACCGTCAAAATTATCTTTAAGGAACGTCATGTCTCATGAAAAAAAATATTATTTAAGGAGGATGTTCATTTATAACAATTGAATTTTCATTATATATCAAATTTCCATCTTCAGAAGAAAAAATGCATGTTATAAGACTTCAGGAAAGCCTTAGCCTCTGCTCCCCCCCCTCAAAGTGAACCTTTTTTCCGAAAACTGCGAAAGATTCAGCTCCGCTTTTCTAAATATTGAATTTGGAACAACAGTATTTCTGAAATTGGAAGTTCATTATATCCCGAAACACGTACACACACACACACACACACACACACACACACACACACACACACACACGAGAGAGAGAGAGAGAGAGAGAGAGAGAGAGGTTTGTGTGTATGTGTGGGTCCGTGTCAGTGATAAGAGAACGTACGAAGGAATTTAAACAGGTAAATATCATCATTGAGATTGACCTTGGCTGTTATACAACCTCGTGTAC
>NC_059296.1:780000-802500 GCF_017591435.1 Portunus trituberculatus
ATACCCAATATTATATCTTTGTTGACTCTAAGTGTGGTAAACTTTTGCTGGCTCTGCTTTCTCATTTCCATCTTCATATATATAAAAAAAAATTATCAAAGAAGAACCATGGTAGATAGTAATATATTCTTTCGAGTTCTTAGCAGTAGTCATTTTTAACTATAATATAAATGATGCAATCTTTTACTATGTCCGTTTGTCACCTTCTTTTTCTCTTATCAATTCATCAGAACAGGGAATCAAAAATCCATCAGATGCAAAATATCAGCGTCTGAAATGTTTATAACGAAGCATTAGGTGTATTTTTCATGCATTTATTGATCATTTCCTGTTCGCCTCCCGCCTCTCCTATCAAGGGAAGACATCAAAGCTCTCTGAGTTTGCAGTACATCCAAATAATACCATTCTCCCTATCCTTGAAATATTATGACTCAAAGAAATGCAAAGTATGTGAACTCAACACTAATTCAATTTCAGATGATGATCCAGAGAGCGTTAGCAGCCAAGTCTTTGTCCCATGCCAAGGGAGCCACTGTGTTTGCCTCCTACGTTAAGATATTGCCTTTCTTCATCATCATTCTTCCCGGCATGATCTCCCGCGCGCTATTCCCAGATGACGTGGCCTGCGTTCTGCCGGAAGAGTGCATGCGGGCGTGTGGGTCGAAATCTTCGTGTTACAATTCTGCTTATCCGCGGCTCGTGGTGGGTATCATGCCAGCGGGACTGAAGGGCATCATGTTGGCGGTCATGCTGGCGGCACTGATGAGTGATCTTACCTCCATTTTCAACTCCACCTCCGCCATGTTCACGCTGGATCTCTGGCCACGTCTGCGTCCCAAAGCCAAAACTCGAGAGCTACTGATAGTTGGAAAACTTTTCGTGGTGGTCCTCGTGGCTGTGTCTGTAGCTTGGGTTCCTATTATTGAAGAGATCCAGGGAGGACAATTATTCATCTACATACAGAAAGTAGGTGCCTACCTCGCACCTCCAATAGCCGCCGTATACCTCGCCGCAATACTTTGGAAACGCATGAATGAGAAGGGAGCTTTTTGGGCTCTCATGGTGGGACTCTTTGTAGGACTCATACGCATGGTTCTGGACTTCTCTCATCCTCCCCCATCATGCAAAGAGGATGAGTATCGACCACTTGTGATACGGCTGAACTTCATGTACTTTGCTATGATACTCTTCTGGATAACTATATTGACAGCAGTGGTCGTTTCCCTCTTCACTGAACCTCCTGAGAACTTCAGGGTGAGAAATTGCTGTCAGAAACATTTGAACTTTTCCTAGTACTCTCACAATATATGATTTTTTTTTCTATAAGCATGTGATGTCACAACATATTTGTAATACATTACTTATACATGCACTTCGTGGGCATATGTCCAATCCATGAATGTCTGAGTGTTATTTGAAATGATTTAAGTTAAAGTCATGAAAATTCACTGAAGACATTTGTATTCAACAAGTGTCATTACATATTCCAGATAATACGGACAACATATCCTACCAGACTGGACAAGAGACAGCGAGATGATGAGATGGAGGAGAAGATTGCTTTGACACACATTGCTCAAGACACGTCTCCTCCAACGGGTCAGACTGAAGGCAAGACTTTTTTTTTTTTTTTTTTTTGCTTCTTATATAACAAAATAAGTTCCTTGATGAAACATATTTACCCATTTCCACCTATCATCCTCATTCAGAGATTTATGTTATCTTCTTTTAAAGCTCCACACTGATTTGGTACTCACGACCTGAGTTACTAGGGAACTGTAAAAGAAGATGAGTATCATTATGAAATTCTATCAACTCTGATTTCTGGTGTTCAAACCAAAAGTTCTGCTGGGAACTACGAGGTTATGTCACTGACCTAAGCGAAAGGAGACATGGAAAATATAATAAAATGCAAAATTAGATTGGTGTTCAACGAAAACTAAAATAAAATGTGCAAGAAAGAAAAACTAGACTCTGAAGATCATCGAATGATAATGATAATAATAATGATAATAATAATAATAATAATAATAATAATAATAATAATAATAATAATAATAATAATAATAATAATAATAATAATAATAATAATAATGATAATAATAATAATGAAAATAATAATAATAACAATAATAATAATAATAATAATAATAATAATAATAATAATAATAATAATAATAATAATAATAATAATAATGAAAATAATAATAATGAACGCTAATACTGAGGTCGTCCTACGCTGATGATGCCATGAGTCGAAATATCATGACAGTGCTAATGATGAATCACTTCTATGTAGAATTTATATCTAAAAACAACAACAGCAACACGAAAAAAAAAAAAAAAACAGATTTCCACTAAGAGTAAGCAAAGTTCAGAGCACAACAATGTAATGAATGTCTTATATACGGAGCAAACCTCACTATATTTAATTCATAGAAATAGTATCAAATATAAAATTAATAAATTTCTTCAATAAAAGACTGCAGCAATTCATCGCCAAATGAAAAAGAACATTTGAAAAGTGCTTAGAAATTACATGACCACAGGAACTCACTACAGAGCTTTGGAATTACAACGACCAAAACATATTCTCATACCCGCCCATCCACACACAGATTCGGATTCAGATTCAGATTCAGATAGTTTACTGACCATGAGTGACATGTTACATAATATGAAAATATCCTAATCTAAATTGAAATATACGAAACTCTAGAATTTTATTATTTGCATTCCAATAGAAGCGAAAGAATACTGAAATAAACAATAAAAACAAACAATAAAATCGTTCCAGGCATTATATTACATACAGATTACGGCATATTAAAGATCTCCTTATCTTAAAAGTATATAGATGAAACAATTACGCAAGAAACCCTTAAAATACCCAAAATTAACATAAACAAAACAAACACAAAGCTAACTCAGTATTCTGGCCTCGGAACACCTCAAACTAAACTTGAATACAGTAAAATACAGCAACACCCAGCAAAAAATAACAATAAATAAATAAAATAGTACGCAAATTGAGATAAAAGAAACATGAAACTATCACGACTCATAATCTCACTACACGTGCGACAGTTATTTAATAAACATAATAATAATTATTTATACATCTATAAGATCTCAAATATTACATTGCATTTCTTTATAAAATCTATCTGAAATTACTTGTTCCATAATTTCAAACGTACTTGTTTCTCTGACCACCTGGGAATGAACACATGTTACATCACATGTCGTTCTGTCTGTATTTCCCCGCATGGGCACAGACGCCCACGCCCGCGTCTGTTCTATTTGCCTGTCTCAATACTCTCAAATTGTGACCCGAAACCCTGAATTTAGTGAATGCTCGTCGATGATGTTCCTTAACTGTGTGTCTTTGCGTGTATACATGGGTGTACGGAAAAGAGTGGGTCAATATCTTTATATGTTAGTTTTCTAGATGAGTTACTTGTTATCTTGTTGTGTGGTGTAGCTAAGAGAGACTCCCAGCGTCGTAATAGTGATCTTAGGTAATTATCAAGAAGGCTACCCAGGATAGCGGCAAGGGATCATCATCCATACCTCGTCGTTCTTCCCAGATGTCATGAAAGCACTTGTGTTGCTTTTATCGTATGAGATCTAGAAGGGAAGAATATCTTGCTTCTGCTAACACGCGTCATTAACGCAGCTTTTACGCACTCCTAATAATTGTTTCGGGGCCCAGGTAGACTGCTTACTGACAGGCTTAACGTCTCCACACACCCATAGCTGACATCCATAGAGTAAAGAGAATACCAATGCAGCATCTAACATACTTTTTTTTTTTTTTTAACTATATATGGCACATCCTCATTCTTAACAAAAGAAACATATCTTAAAACCTGGCTGACCTGGACCTTTGCGTGTGCCTTGACAGCGGCGGATACCGATCCACAGCTGGTGAACACTGATCCCAAGTAGATATATTTGTCGCATTGTTCGATAGTGAGATTATTCATTGTTAACGGTTGACGATCTCTGTTGTTACCATTGATAACAAAAAAAAAAAAAAAAAAAATTTTGTCTGAATTGATGATCATTCCATATTGTTGGCAATACATCTGAAGAAGTTTTTTCCTTCTTAACGTCATATCCGTGGAGGCAGCCAAGAATATGGTATCATCCTTAAATACAAGAATGTGAAGCCATAAAAAAACCACCGTTTGGGCACCTTTCCTTTACAGTTTCAATCAAGTCATTGATAAATATAACATACAAGATGCTTGATGTTGGCGATCCCTGTTTAAGACCTAATCTAGCAGTAACAACAGCTTTTCTATAATGCTCTTGGTAATTTGGTACATAATTGCTAAAACTCCCAACATAATACACCCACAACCAAGCCTTTTAAGTATTTTAAGTAACATTCTTCTGTTCACATAGTCATACGCTTTGGAATACCCACAAAGGTTACAAAAAGGGAATATTTCTTCCGTCGAGCAATATCACAAAGCAAGCGTAAAGTGACAATATGCTCTAAACAACCTCGCTTCTTTTGTGCTCCGGCCTGCTCACGAAACAGAGAAAACCATTGACTCAACCTATCATTCAATATTACCTCGTATAATTTCGCAACACTATTGTTAACGCTGATTCCTCGGCAATTATTAGTGTTCTCTTTGTTCCCCTTTTTATAAATTGTGAACATTCTAGATCTTTTTCATGAGGCTGGATACATGTTGCTAAACACACTGTTAAACAAAGCAGCTAGTCATACACCACTGTGCCAGGAGAAGGGACAAAGCTCCCGAATTCACTTCATTAGGTCCACAAGACTTGTCTATTTAAATTTTCCTTATTTGGTCCTGTATCTCATTAACACATATATGATCGTCTAACACTGGAATTCTTACATTTGTCTGATAGTGTGAATGGTTCAGTACGTCTATATCAGTATTCAACAAACATCCAAAGTGGGTTTCGAAGGTTTCATCTGACGGCTTGTCTGTATCATCAAACTGACGATTCCCAAAATGTCTTTTCAATCTATTGCTTTCCATACTCTGGCATTGTCTCTATCATCCAGAAGTCTTTCCCATCTTGACAGGTTATTAACGTCATCTGTTTCACCACTACGCTTCAATTTGCTATTTTCCAAACACTTGTACAAAATATTGGTAACACCGTCTGTGAATACATTTACGTTGTTACTGGGTTCAGCTTGTTCAGCCTGAGACAGTGAGTCGACTAGCTTCGTTGTATCGACTTTGCTCATTCTGAACGGCCTTCTACAGTTGGTGTCTCGTACTTGTTGGCCATGCAATGCATCACACACACACACACACACACACACACACGTAGTATAGTGACCCAGCATTATATCCCTACAGAGATCAGCTCATCAGGAACTCACACCAGCAGAGCAGCAGAGGACTACTGGGTAAAGAAGAGCAAGAGGTGGTGCCTGTGGGTGTGCGGGTTGCAAGTGACACCCCAAAACACTGCCAGCGAAGAAGATCACTTGCAGTTCCTTACTTCTCTGAATGAAAATCCTCACGCAAAACTTTTCCTCAACATTAACTTTGTAATATTAGTAGCCGTTGGCATAGGACTCTTTGCTTACTTCACAATAGATCCTTTTCCAACCGATGTTAACCCAAGGGAATATGAGTACCTGCCAGCATAGGCCTGGTACAGCATTGTAACATTCTCAGATTTATACGTTTTGTATTACTTTTTACACCGTAAAGTTTGTACTTGCGCTATTTTTTATGCGTATATTTTTTTTTTATTACAGGATCAGTGGTTGGTGATGTGTGTGCAGGTTTTAACGATGCAGAATTTTTTATGAGCTTGTACTTTCAGGTAGAGAAGTTTTGTACTTTCTTATGTGGCAGGTTATCAGTAATAATGGAGAAAGTAAATTTTCTTTGTTAAAGTATTTCCAAGCCAAATTATTTCAGGATTATTTTTTTACATAATCCATATGAGTATTAAAACTGCATCGTTTAACTTCAAAGTATAAACACACACACACACACACACACACACACACACACACACACACACACACACACACACACCAGAGTCAGGTCAGAGGTCATTTGGGCAAGGCTTCTATCTAAGTGCGTGGCCCATGTTCACCTAGCAGTGATTAGGTTGTGACTCGCTGCTAGGTAGGAGAAACAAACTCCGAATAGAAATACAGAAATACACAGTGTGGTCTGACGACCCCGGGCCTAGGTCACTAGGCTTATCTTATCTATCGCTACCCTAGCAGTCATGTATGGGGTTGTCAGATACAAGTATGGGGTTGTGTAGTTGTATGAAATTATGAATGTTGAGGCGGGTTCACATGTGTTAATATGCGCCGCGGGTGGTAATGCTATAGTCGTTAAAAGTATCGACAGAGCCCTGCTAGCCGGAACATGTTCACACATACCGGCAGGGAAGTATAGGCTGGTTGGCTTACATTTCTTATAAGAAGAGTGTTCATCTTAACAAAAGATTATGTACAATTGCAATCAAATAAATTAAATCATCGCAAGTATTCAATCCTAACCTCCAACAACACCTTGAAGAGAAATAACCAGTCATCGGAGAATGGCAGCCATCTCACCGAATGTAGTTCTACGTGGGTGTTTTTCCTGTACTACTTATTTTTTCGGTTCCCAGGCATGCTATTTGTCCCTCATTAAATCCAATATCTTCTCTGCCTCTGAGCACCACATGTTCAAACCTTCCTTCGTGACGTGACTATGTAAACAAAGCCGCTAGCGGCTGGACAAGACTGAAGTTTCGGTCCTGTTTTGCTTGTAGCATCTCCACCTGCTAGCCACCAATACCTAGCCGATAGACTCGGATAGAGTCCAGTAGGTAGAATTGCCACACGCATATTGACACATGTGAATCCGCCTTTAGTATATGAGGATATGTATAAGTATGTTAATATGTAGAATTTTCAGTTGACTCTGTCAACTGCCATTCCAAATAAACCAAAATATTATTATTATTACACACACACACACACACACACACACACACACACACACACACACACACACACACACACACACACACACACACACACACACACACACACACACACACACACACACACACACACTGAAGTCAGTACTCCTTTCCTCCTCTTCCTTGTTCTCTCCTTCCATCCCAAGACCTTTAGTATATGATGATATGTATAAGTATGTTAATACATAGAATTTTCAGTTGACTCTGTCAACTGCCATTCCAAATAAACCAAAATATTATTATTACACACACACACACACACACACACACACACACACACACGGTCCGGTAGCTCAGTAGTTAGAGCGCTGGCTTCACAAGCCAGAGGACCGGGGTTCGATTCCCCGGCCGGGTGGAGATATTTGAGTGTGTCTCCTTTCACGTGTAGCCCCTGTTCACCTAGCAGTGAGTAGGTACGGGATGTAAATCGAGGAGTTGTGACCTTGTTGTCCCGGTGTGTGGTGTGTGCCTGGTCTCAGGCCTATCCAAAGATCGGAAATAATGAGCTCTGAGCTCGTTCCGTAGGGTAACGTCTGGCTGTCTCGTCAGAGACTGCAGCAGATCAAACAGTGAAACACAGAAGGAAGAGGTGCTGTGTACTAGAAGTATTCATGGCTTAAAGAAAAATTGGATAAAAACAGTTAAGGAGACGACACAGTACGAACTTAGCTCCATGTGTTACAACTATGAATAAGTACGTACATTTAGGGAAATAATCATGTTGTCTTGTGGTTGTGTTGGAACTAACCAAAAAATCAAGTGAATGTCACGGTTGTCAGATTTTCTCTTATGGTTTGGAAAAGAATATTTGTAAATAAATTAATTAATTAATTAATAAAAAGATAATACCTCTCTCTCTCTCTCTCTCTCTCTCTCTCTCTCTCTCTCTCTCACACACACACACACACACACACACACACACACACACACACACACACACACACACACACACACACACACACACACACACACACACACACACACACACACACATATATATATATATATATATATATATATATATATATATATATATATATATATATATATATATATATATATATATATATATATATATATATATTAACCATAATTCTTCTGCTTATTTTGTTACTCTATCTTCTCCGTTGTGTTCCTCTGATCACAATCTCATATCTGTATCTTATCCTATTTTTCCAATCCCTCTTCAGGATCTCCCAAAGCGATGGCACCACTGCCATCACATCTGTCTCTAAAGCTGAACTCTTCTCTCAGACTTGCTTAATAACTCTACCTTGGATGATTCTGGGGTTGTCCCTCCCTCTCCTTCTCCCTCTGACTACTCGTATTTCATGCCTTCAGTCAAAGTTCTTCGTAATGATGTTTTCCATGCCCTCGCTGGCCTATACCCTCGGAAGGTTTATGGATCTGAGGGGGTTTCTCCTATCGTTTTCAAAAACTGTGCTTCCGTGCTTGCACCTTGCCTGGCCAAACTCTTCCAATTTTGTCTATCGACTTTTACCTTTCCTTCTTGCTGGAAGTTTGCCTACATTTAGCCTGTTCCTAAAATGGGTGACCATTCTAATCCCGTAAACTACCATCTTATAGCATTAATCTCTAGCTTGTCTAAAGTTTTTTAATCAATCCTCAATACGAGCTTTTTAATACTACCAACTTTTCTCTGCCCCAGTAAAAAATCTTAGAAAGATCAGAAGTCTGGGCCGCCGTGGTACTGTGAAACCATGCGTGCTTTGGGGTCTGAGGGATCTCCAAGAGCACGGGTTCGAATCCGGTCCGAGTGTAAGTTGGGCTTCCTCACTCGTGGCAATGGTTTCCTAGCTTGTGGGCTTTGAGATATGAGGTACCCAAAAAGTATCCCCTTTAGCCCATAAATTTCCGTGAAAAGTTCACATGGTATAAATAAAAGAAAAATAAAAAAAAATTCAGGCGGTCTGTGGCGTTCCTGCGGGAACTATTAACAATTCCTGAAGGATTGTTCGTCTCTGAAAAGACGTGGAAAGGTGGTATCATCAACGTAGGAGTCGAATGCAAGAAGTTTGGTTTAGATCATTGATGGATAATAGAGAAAGAGTGGATGACAGGACAGAACCCTGAGGAACACCACTGTTAACAGATTTAGGAGAACAGTGGCCATCTACCACAGCAGCAACAGACCGGTCGGAGAGGAAACTTGAGATAAGTTGCAGAGAGAAGGATAGAAACAGTAGGAGCGTATGTAGTTCTGAGAACAAAGCTTTGTGCCAGACTCTATCAAAATCTTTTAATATGTCTAAGGCAATACCAAAAGTTTCGCCGAAACCTCTAAAAGAGGATGATCAAGACTCAGTAAGGTAACCCAGAAGATCACCAGTAGACTGGCCCTGACGGAAGCCATACTGGCGATGAGATAGATGATTGTGAAGTGACAGATGTATGAATGTCTCAAAAACTCAATTCCTCCATCTTTCAACTCGACACGACCTTCTAGACAAATATTTCCTTTTTCAATGGCACTCAGCTGTCCCCCTCTTCTGCACTGAATAACCTTGGTCTGTCCTTTCTTCATAATCTAAACTGGAAACTTCACATCTCATCTCTTACTACAACATTTTCTATGAAATAAGGTGTTCTGAGGCGTCTCTGCCAGTTTTTCTCACTCTTTCAACTGCTAACACTGCACAAGGACTTTATCTACCCGCGTGTATGGCAGGATTCCACTCACACAATTTTATTTGATAGGATGGAATCAAAGGTTTTCGTTTTATCAACTCCCTCCCCTTTGTCTGACTGTCTTCAGCCTCTTTCTTACCGCCGGAATGTTGCATCTCTTGCTATTTTATACCACTATTTTCATGCTAACTGATCTGATCTTGCTAATTGCATGCGTCCTCTCCTCCTGCGGCCTCGTTGCACAAGGCTTTCTTCTTCCTCTCACTCCTATTCTGTCCAACTCTCTAATGCAAGAATTAACCAGTACTCTCAATCATTCATACCTTTCTCTGGTAAATTCTGGAACTCCCTACTTGCTTCTGTATTTCCAGCTTCCTATTACTTGACTTAATTTAAGGGGAGGTTTCCAGACATTTATCCCTTTCTTTTAGCTAACTCTTTCGGATTTGCAAGGAGAATGGCAACTAAGTTGGCTTTTTTTTTCTAATCTTATGTTGCCCTTGACCATCTTTCCCCTCTTACATAATATATATATATATATATATATATATATATATATATATATATATATATATATATATATATATATATATATATATATATATATATATATATATATATATATTATCATGATTATTCTTCTGTGGTAATCTCCTTCTCCAATTGTATTTGTAATAGACAAGTTATCTTTGTAATAAAGTTTTGATCAATTAAATACTCGTACCCTGAATGTCAAACATGCATGTATGATAGGAATTTTTCAGAAAAAGTCTGAGCTCCCCATACATTTACACTCACATGGTGAGCATTTTCGTTTCATTATCAAAATTTTTATTCAGTTAGCCTATAATCATAACACTATAGTAAAGCCAATCTTAAATGGCAGCTAGGGTGCGGTGAGGGCGTGGCTATAACGATGGAATTTTTCCTAAAACTACGCCACACTTGAGTGATATTCAGGCGTCTGGAATCAGAAGGGTGAAGCTACAAAATTTGTCATTTTGAGTTTTGAAGAGGATGGTGAAAGGAAATCTCTCCTGTGTGTTATGGCAACAGAGTTATAATGATGTCTGACTTCCTTGCACCTTTACCAAAAGCTTATTTTAGCATTACTTTTGTTATCCAGAAAATATGGAGAGTGTGGTAATGATACGCTTCTTTCACTCACCGAAATGCAATCATCATGCTTTATTCAAGGCCACACAACACACGCATGAGTTAGACACCATCCTGAACAAAATCATATTCCTTTTTCTTGATGAAAAAAAAGAAGCAATAAAATCTGAAAAAAATATGAAAAACTGAAAATTATTAACAGGGTACACATTTCACAATCTTTTTGTTTTTCCGGTTATGTTCTTTCCGAATAAATATATTATCTTTATGTAAAGCGTACTCTATGTCTGCAGGTAGATGTACTACATTCATACATATATTAAGGATAAATTAAAGTTCTTTTTTTCATTAGACTGTACCTACAATTATATCGGTATATAATACATTGTTTTTTAATGAGGTTTTCTAGAAGTAGTTCATATATCAATAATAAATACAATGATCTCTAAAATACTATTTGTCAGATTCGCCCTTGTGACTCTACATACATAGACTCCTTACTTCTAAAAAAAAAAAAAATAGAAAAAAAAAGAAAAAAAAACTCCAGATAAGATAGATAAATAATAAATATAATGTTGATGCAAACATCATAATATCTCCTAACCTAAACTATAGAACACACACACACACACACACACACACACACACACACACGGCCCGGTAGCTCAGTGGTTAGAGCGCTGGCTTCACAAGCCA
This sequence comes from Portunus trituberculatus, assembly GCF_017591435.1. Classification (NCBI taxonomy): domain Eukaryota; kingdom Metazoa; phylum Arthropoda; class Malacostraca; order Decapoda; family Portunidae; genus Portunus; species Portunus trituberculatus. The sequence goes on from NC_059296.1 coordinate 791,464, forward strand.
GAGGACCGGGGTTCGATTCCCCGGCCGGGTGGAGATATTTGAGATATTTGGGTGTGTCTCCTTTCACGTGTAGGTGGCTGTTCACCTAGCAGTGAGTAGGTACGGGATGTAAATCGAGGAGTTGTGACCTTGTTGTCCCGGTGTGTGGTGTGTGCCTGGTCTCAGGCCTATCCGAAGATCGGAAATAATGAGCTCTGAGCTCGTTCCGTAGGGTAACGTCTGGCTGTCTCGTCAGAGACTGCAGCAGATCAAACAGTGAACACACACACACACACACGTTTCTCCAACACTTCATCTCTATTACTTTTAACATTCTCTTCTATCTTGCTCCATTGTTATTATAAGCCCAGCACAGCCACCTACAACTAAACACTTCACTACTCCTTCCTTGCTTCCTTCATTCCAACAACACTAAAATATTTGTTACGTTGCTTTTCCAGCACACACACACACACACACACACACACACACACACACACACACACACACACACACACACACACACACACATATATATATATATATATATATATATATATATATATATATATATATATATATATATATATATATATATATATATATATATATATAAAAGTAATAGAGATGAAGTGTTGGAGAAACATTTGTGGAATAACATCTGTGGATAAAGTGAGGGATGGAGACGTGCGAAGGAAAGTTGACGGTGTAGGAGTGTAAGCGGATGGACATGAGGAGAGTGAAAGAGAGCGACTAGTGAAAACAACAGGATTAAATTATTGAATATGAAAGATATAAAAAAATGAATGAAGACGTCGAACGAGATGTGTGGACGGTGTGAAAAGAGTTAAATACCAGATGAATACACACGGGGAGTAAAGGAGAATGACTGCGCAAGGTTGGGCAAAGTGCAGATTAATTGATGAATGCATGCTAGCCTGAAGGAAGAGTTTAAGTGGATACATAAATGCTAATTCTGGCGTAATCTCTGGTCTAGAACCTCCGCGGTGAATTGTTTTCGTGGTTGTGTACAGGCAAGCCTTGCGAAGCAATTTTTAAGTTAGGTTCATTGAAGCATGAAAATAATTCCATTTGTTTCTTTAGGTTGACAAAGGCTGTAAATACAGAGCATGGGCATGGAACATTTTCACCTGAGAATGACATTCTTATGTAGTTTTCAAAGGTATGCCTGCTGCTCCCGTGGTAATCAGGAGGTACACAAAGCACAACTACTTGTCATTTATTTCAAGAACACTTTTCCTTTTATTTTACTGTTCACTTCTTGCAGATCTTTAAATATTTACTTATTTATCTGATTTAAGATGCTCTTGGCATTTTAAATGCCAATCAATATATCATAAAAAAAAAAAAAAAAAACGATCAGTTGTGTGGTGACGTTAGAGTTGCCACCTCCACCTCCGAAAAATACGGAACGCATTAGCTGAGGTTGGAACAGTGATGGCGGGTAGAAAGTCAATCATATTGACAAGGCTTGAAGATCAGCTCTTCCATAAGTACCCTGTATTAGGAGGAATTCAAGGATATCTTGACTAAATGTGAGGATATATTGCAAAATACGTTCATCAGTCAAGTTATCAGTAATTTATTTTTGAAACTAGATGAGTCTGTATAAATTCTAAAGAATGAGACACTGATAAATAAATTTCCCTTAATTAAAGAAAAAAGAAAAAGAAAACCCATTTGGAGAAAACAGTAGCTACCTGGAATATGAATGGATCATAAATATAGCCATTACTTATACATTTTCCAAGTGTACAGATCCTGCAGATGCAGCCATGTTCAGTACCAGGTACCTAACAGGGATGAGACATAGGCATGGCACAGCACAGTAGCAATGTTCACCGCCCCACTCATTTCTAGACTGACAGCCGTTGGTGATGGACAGTGGAGGCGGCAGTGCTTCCATGAGTTGATGAAATCTTACCCTAGATTTTTGTCGATTTTACCCTAGATTCGAGTGTTTTACCCTAGATTGTCGAAGTTGTCCATAAATTGTTGATTAATACACTCTTATCATACATAAGTTTAAATATTGCCCCCCCACCCCCAAACACACACACAGGACTACACACTACAGCCACTACTGCGGCTGCTCTGTGTGGACTCGTCCTCGCAAGTGACTGACTCTGTGTGTGAACTGTGATCTAAGTCTAACCGTCCGAAGGTCCAAAACGTGTACGCGTAGTAGACGGGTGAGTGGAAACTGGGGAGAAAGGGGATGGGGTGGGGGGGTGAAGGGATGATACAAGTCACGGGGATGATTGTGTACATGAATCGAACATGAAAGAGAACCAGCCTGCCACCAGATTGGCACCATTCCAAGCACACCCATCCATAGCACGGCAGATTACCCTAAAATTACTCTAGTTTATGCGTTACCCTAAACACTACCCTAAGAAGGGTCCAATGAACCTAGTTTAGGGTATTTTACCATAAAATGGAAGCACTGGGGGGCGGAGCGAGATATTACGTGTACTGTTTACGTAACGCACGGGCGGCACGACAAACCCCTAACAAACTCATATATTTTTGTGAACTGGTTATGTATTTGTTTCAATATTTGGTCACGATGACTTATTAATTTGTTTCATTTGCTTGACTATTCATACAGGCAAATACGGAACAAATGGCGTTCCGTATTGATTCAATACGAAACGCAGCATTTCACGCTTCAATACAGAACGGTTCCGTATTATATATATATATATATATATATATATATATATATATATATATATATATATATATATATATATATATATATATATATATATATATAATCTAATGAGTCTTGAAAAGGCCCTAAGCAAAGGGAAAGCATAGATCATTGATGCGTTACAGGAAGAAAAATAAAGAATGAAATGCAAAAGCATACGAGACGAAACTATAGATGAGATATGAACTACTTAAAGAGCACATAATGTTCTGTCATTAGTTTTATGTCCGACGGGATACGGAGATAGACCATAATCCTGTTCCGCTGGACCATAAGATTAAGGTTTTGTTCTCTAAGTGTACGATATAGGTGAAGACGCGAGTCCAGTACGAGATTTTCGATTGACATCTTTTCTCAGAGAGAGAGAGAGAGAGAGAGAGAGAGAGAGAGAGAGAGTCATGCTGCTGTAGGTATACTGACTTATGCTTTAGTTGTTTTGTTCCCTTGTCACTTTCGTATACTACTATAAATAGCCTCTGCCCCCTTCGCCCCTTCGCCGTCAATACCCCAAAGTGGAAGTCTTGCTTGATGCAGTGATATTGGGCTTGACCAATCTGGCAACTGTACAACCGCTGAGACTTACAAATTAACCCAGTCAGGAAACTCACACGAGGGAGGTAGCATCGGAAGCTGCTAGTCAGACAAGTACGAGGGTGGAACCAATCGTAGAAGCAGCGTAGAAGCAAGAATTGTACCTCCTTCAAGGTGCCATGGCTCACTCTGAGACTCTCCTTGCATCGGACTACGTGGCCATCATTCTGTACTTCAGCTTAAATCTACTGGTGGGAGGCTATGTAAGTACCAAGCCGTGGAAAATGTATTTCTTTATAGGATATGATGTCATATTGCAATACTTCAGATATTGGAGAAAGAAATATTTTTGAAAATTTCCTCACAATCTATGTATATAATAGTTTTGCCTGATTATGAATAAATATACAAACAATTGCAATATAGATACTATGAAACAAACCGTAGTCACACTGTACTCTCTGCGAGAGAGCAAGCCATTTATTTATCAAGGTAGTGCAACAACGTATATTATAGTATAACACTCTACCTTTAGGGACAATTACGTAGTATACGTTTATCATCTTGCTTCCATAATGATATTACAACTGAATAACTAAACATGACCATGAAATTATGTAGCAGTGTTTTCCACATTGCCTCCATATAGGATTAGTATTATTGTTAGGTATTAAGTTGGGTTCTTTATTGTTGTATTTATTTCTGTGTTATATGTATATGTGTATGTTAGTTTCATGTGTTTCATGTTATATCTATATGTGTATGTCAGTTACATTATTGGGTTATTAAATAGCTTCTTAATGCCGTAATTCTCTAGTTTACCCCCCCCCATTAGTGATTGTATTCATAAGTGTTTACTTAAGTATAATCTAGGTAATTTCCAAGGTTGCCTTTATTATCATCACTCTGCCAAGTTCCTCACTTCAGTAATTCGCTTATCATTTTTTTGTTGTTGTTTGTTTAACATCTATTTAATATGGCTTCCGCTCAGCTTAACGTTGAAGATTTTTGTGCTGACCCTTCTCTGGAACAACTTAAAGGTGCTAATATATTTACTTTCCTTATGATTTATATAGCATCGGACAAAATAGAAGAGTGAAAGGAATCATAAATTTCCATTTGAAATCTCTCTCTCTCTCTCTCTCTCTCTCTCTCTCTCTCTCTCTCTCTCTCTCTCTCTCTCTCTCTCTCTCTCTCTCTTACCGCCTGCAGCAAGATAATTTAGAGAATTTCTACCACAGCCTATTCATAACTCTATGTACTTATCCCCAACATCAGTAGAAGAAGTACATGGAATAATAAAGAAATTGAAATCTACCTCGCCCGGGTATGACGAAATTCACCCAAAAGTTGTTAAAGAATGCACAGATATTATAGTACCTTTTCTTGTACACATTATAAATAGATCATTCGAAGATGGTATTTTTCCAACCCATTTAAAAGTTTCTAAAATTATTCCAGTATTCAAGAAAGGCATAAATACGCTTCCTCATAACTATAGACCCATCTCAATGTTAACAACTTTTAGTAAAATATTTGAAAAAGTAATGATCAAGCGTGTAAGTAATTATTTAACCGATCATGACATATTAACTAACAACCAATTTGGATTCAGACCTGGTTATTCAACAGATTTAGCCTTGCATAAATTGTGTCAGTCTATTTACAACACACTCGATAACAAGATGTACCAGATAACCATTTTTTGTGACTTAGCCAAAGCTTTTGACACTATCTCTCACACTATCTTACTGGAAAAATTGTCTTTGTATGGTATTAGAGGTGCTGCTAACAATTGGTTTAGAAGTTATCTTTGTGGTAGAAAACAATATGTTTGCATAAATGATCATGTGTCAGCTCAAACAACGATCCGTCATGGAGTACCACAAGGATCAGTTCTGGGACCCTTACTCTTTTTGATCTATATAAATGATTTAGTAAGAAGTAGCACAAAATTAAACTTTCTCCTTTTGCGGACGACACAAATATGTATGTTAGTGGGCAAGACCTCAGGGAGCTAGAACTTATTGTTAACAGTGAACTTGTCAATGTATATAACTGGCTCAATAGTAATAAACTTACTACAAACATTAATAAGACACATTACATGTTAACACACACAAAGACACGAACCCTAACTGCAAACATAACCATTAAGATTAACAACTTAGATATCCATAGAGTAACAGAAACAAAGTTTTTAGGAGTTGTTATTGATGATAAATTAAGATGGAAGGCGCACATTGATTTCATTAAACTAAAAATTAGCAAATTAATAGGGATAATGTATAACATAAGAAATAAATTAAACTCTGCTAATATAAGACGAGTATATATGTCATTAGCGTATTCACATTTGTTTTATTGTGCAGCAATTTGGGGAGGGCATGTCACACATATGTACAAAATCTCTTTATAACTCAGAAAAAATTATTAAGAATTATGTATTTTGGTAGTAAGTATGAACACACCGATCAGTATTTTAGAAATAATTGCCTGCTGAAATTAGATGACATCATATCCTATAGCACTTCAATTTTTGTCTATAATGCCTTACATGACTGCCCAGTAACCATAGAATACTCTGGAAATAATCACAACACTAACACTAGAACGAGACATGAACTTAGACTGCCTCGATGCCGGACGTCCCACGCCCAGCAAAGTGTGCTGGTGCGGGGTGTCAAGCTGTGGAATCAATTGCCAGGTGACACAAGAAATGCCAATACAAAAAATACTTTTAAGGCAAGAATCAAAAGACAATTCATGACTAGATATTAATTTCCTTTGTTTAAATATTTGCAATTATATGTATTTTTCTAATATTCATACTGTATAATTATATTTTTGTAGGTATGTACCTGTATGCTCTGAGTGTGTTTGTTGTGGAGATAAATATACATTATTAATGTAAGTAGTAAATATTCTATGAATTATGTATGTAAGAATGAGGATATGTATCTTTGTTGTTAAATAGTGTACGCATATAACTATGTGTTTGTGCTTGTTTGTGATTGAAAATTATCAATTAGTTAATAGTATGACTGCGTTGTCTGTGATATTTGTTTAGTATCAAGGCCTGTATAAGAGATTCTCTCAACGGGCCCATTAGTAACTAGGTTAAAAATATTCTCTTTTTTGGTATGTACAAATCAACCAATAAATTTATCAATTCTCTCTCTCTCTCTCTCTCTCTCTCTCTCTCTCTCTCTCTCTCTCTCTCTCTCTCTCTCTCTCTCTCTCTCTCTCTCTCTCTCTCTCTCTCTCCTCTCTCTCTCCCTCTCTCTCTCTCTCCTCTCTCTCCTCCCTCCCTCCCTCCCTCCCTCCCTCCCTCCTCCCTCCCTCCCTCCTCCCTCCCTCCTCCCTCCCTCCCTCCCTCTCCTCCTCCTCCTCCCTCCCTCTCTCTCTCTCTCTCTCTCTCTCTCTCTCTCTCTCTCTCTCTCTCTCTCTCTCTCTCTCTCTCTCTCTCTCTCTCTCTCTCTCTCTCTCTCTCTCTCTCTCTCTCTCTCTCTCTCTCTCTCTCTCTCTCTCTCTCTCTCTCTCTCTCTCTCTCTCTCTCTCTCTCTCTCTCTCTCTCTATATATATATATATATATATATATATATATATATATATATATATATATATATATATATATATATATATATATATATATATATATACACACACACACACACACACACACACACACACACACACACACACACACACACATATATATATATGTATATATATATATATATATATATATATATATATATATATATATATATATATATATATATATATATACACACAATAAACCCCCGATTATCCGAAAGCGGATTATCCGAAAAATGGGATTATCCGAAATCGATTTATATAATAGAATTTTTTAGTCTACTCATGGTGAAAGGATTCATTCGATTCGTGTAATTCTGTCGCTTCGGTTTGGCAACTGTAAATCGGTTTTGCATATTCGTGCGTGGTCGGTAATTTGTCTTCGGTTCTTCATTTGATTTAAGGTGTATCAGTACTTGGCCCCCTTTTTTGTTTTCCTTCTGTCCTTTCATGTTAGCCTAATTTGTTTCATTATAGCTTGCCAAGGGGAACACTCTTAAACTAAAGACTGTTTCCATTACCGGGAAAATATTTTTTCTCAAGGTGAGCTATATTCTGATATGATTTAATTTAATTTTCTTTTGCTTTTCAACTTACTCTTCAACTACTTTAGCTTATTCTAATAGTATTTGAAATAACATTGAAAATTAATAAGTACAATTTAAATAAATACGTTTCAATCGTGCTTTGTTTACCGTATCATGCTTTGTTTTCTTTTCCTTTTGGGTGGAACACTTGAAGGCGAGTTAAATGTACTCCAGCGCTTTCTTCGGGGGACAGGAAAGGGAAGGGGTATCGGTGACCCATAGGCAGGAAGGAATAGTCAAATCTTGAAAAGTAACCAGCTTAGTAAATGCAAAGAATAGTTTAAAAGTGTATTACACAAACTGTAGGAGTGTTTTGAATAAGATAGATTTGCTGAGAGGTGCAGCTAGTGCTGAAAATTTTGATATAATTGCTTTAACAGAAACCTGGTTAGATATGTCAAGGAGGGTATTTGATCAGGTGAAAATTGATGGTTATACACTTTTTCATAAGGACAGGGAAAACAGAAGAGGGGGAGGAGTGGCCTTATACGTCAAGGACACACTGCAATGTTGCATAAACAGCAGAATTAAGACAGACAGCAAAACAGAGTCTCTATGGGTAGATATTAAGGATGGGTCTCAATCAGACCAAATAAACTCTTCCCTGTGAAACAGTCTCAGCGGGCATGTAGTCAGGGCTGAGTCAATAGGGAGCTTTTAAAAGAAGGTTAGATAAATTAATGGATGGGGAAGATAGATGGAATTAGGTAGATTAAGCACACTGGGAATGCCTCGTATAGACCTGGCGGCCTCTTGCAGCTTCCCTCCTTTCCTATGTTCTTATGTTCATTGTTTACAATCGGCAGTTGGCAGTCGCGCCACTGTATTTACACTCGCCAGCCGCATTCTACAACCTGTGTTTCCACCTCGTTTCTTTCATCATCACCATGCCTAAGATGCTTAAAGAAACCGGGAAAAAGAAGAAAGTCGTCCTTACCATACAGCAGAATCTGGATTATCCGAAAAATCGGCTTATCCGAAAGAGGCTTCCCCCCTTTCGTTTCGGATAATCGGGGGTTTACTGTGTGTGTGTGTGTGTGTGTGTGTGTGTGTGTGTGTGTGTGTGTGTGTGTGTGTGTGTGTGTCTGTCTGTCTGTCTGTCTGTCTGTCTGTCTGTCTGTCTGTCTGTCTGTCTGTCTGTCTGTCTGTCTGTCTGTATGTATGTATGTATGTATGTATGTATGTATGTATGTATATATATATATATATATATATATATATATATATATATATATATATATATATATATATATATATATACACACACACACACACACACACACACACACACACACACACACACACACACACACACACACACACACACACACACATTCACATTATTATGGTCACGGGAAGTTCACCTGCATTAAGTATGACAATACGCAGGTTACTAAGGGACAGGGAGACGACGGAACAAACCAATTTGATGACCTTCACAATGACAGGAAAAGTATCATGTCTTTTCTTTGGTCTTTGCTCCATTGCAGGCCTTGTGTCGAACTAACAGAGGGACAATTTCTGGCTACTTTTTGGCGGGACGCTTCATGGGTTGGTTTCCGGTAAGTGGTGGTGGTAGTAGTATAGTAGGTATAACCAAGTGTGTAGGTGTATATTATTATTTCATAAACCAAATCTTCATAGTCTCTTTTAGCTTTTGCATCAATTATACACATAACCATGCCACTGATAGCTTTTAACATCCTGCCTTTTTTCAACATCTTACGTGATTTTCTTTGCATGCAATTAGCTTGGGAATAATAAAAAAAAAAAAAAAGTATTTTAGTCACAGAATTTCAGCTTGACATGTTGCCGATTCTGTCAGCAAAGGCTTGAGAGAAGAACTTTAACAGCATTAGAGACAGGTGATAGTGCTGCTATCTTTATGACATAGGAGAGGGAAAGTTATATATATATATATATATATATATATATATATATATATATATATATATATATATATATATATATATATATATATATATATATATATATATATATATATATATATATATATATATATATATATATATATATATATATATATATATATATATATATATATATATATATATATATATATATATATATATATATATATATATATATATATATATATATATATATATATATATATATATATATATATATATATATATATATATATATATATATATATATATATATATATATATATATATATATATATATATATATATATATATATATATATATATATATATATATATATATATATATATATATATATATATATATATGAAAGTGGCGTGCAATGACTACAGTAGTTTTGCATGATGTCTTTCCTACAGATCGGTGCCTCACTCATGGCTACAAACATTGGTTCCGAACATTTCATCGGCCTTTCGGGTTCCGGGGCGGCCAGCGGCATAGGCATCGGGGCCTTCAATTTTAACGTAAGTATTAATCTACTAATATTACTTTTACACTACTATCTCTTACTTATACGAATATTGCCACCGCTTTCATTTTGATGATCACAACAACAGCATTAACCAAGGTCTATAAATAATTTTACTAACATTGACATTAACAATGATGAAGACATCGACGACGACGAAAACGACAGCAACAGCAATGACTGCTGTGGCTGCTGTTCTTCAACACATTTTTTTTTTTTTTTTTTACAGAAAATATCAAAGCTTTTCCATATCTAGACTATATATTGTCTACCTCCCTCCATGCTTTATGGCATCTTGCCAAAAATATTTCCGACAACCTACTTTCTTTAAACTTTACTTCCTTTTCAATCAGATGGTGCTTTTGTTATTTGAGAGAGAGAGAGAGAGAGAGAGAGAGAGAGAGAGAGAGAGAGAGAGAGAGAGAGAGAGAGATTCATGTAAAGTCAATAAGCAATATGCAAATATATGAAAATATTTAATTTGAGATCAATATCTTTCACCTCATATACAGCATACTACTTTGGAATAGCTGTTAAATGCTACTTTTAAGCGTAATACATGGTAACTCACTCTCTTCGTGACAACTTGATGTTCCCCACCACTGTAAAAGTTCCTTTAGACACGGTGATGTTAATTAAATTGTGTTTTGTTCCGTGAATTGCGCTCATTTACGTATTAATATTTGTATTCCTGTACTGATGGGAGGGCTTAATTCTCGTCGCCATCGGCACGCTACTGTATTGAAATGTATTCCCATCACAAGATGAATATTGTCTTGAATGTCATCAAATGAATATCATGACCGAATATTCAATGCTATTGAATATGCCAGATATCTACCACTTCGGTGTCAAGATGTCAACTAAGTGCAAAGTCACTGCTGAATGCTGACTGCTGAGTGGATGATAGTCACATTGAGTTGCTACGTAACCTACTAGTTAAAAAAAAAAGTAGTACTTAACAACCTGCACATTTTATTCACTGACACAAACAATAACGCCATTTGCTACCTGTTTCCTGTAAGGCTTTGACTGCGCACATTTAATGCCGAGGTGGAGAGATAGGGAGCAAGCAGACAACCACCCATGAAGATCAGTTCCCTCTACAGACAACTTTCACGTTAATTTCTTCTAAAATAAAGCAAAACACAGCAAATGTATA
>NC_059296.1:805000-817500 GCF_017591435.1 Portunus trituberculatus
GTGTAACACGAGTTTCTGCAAATACTTTTAGAGGCGAAAGTACAAATTATTCTAAGTAGAAAAATGTTTTATACACATAGTGCATCTCGAGGCTTTGTTTAGCCATGGGATATAATTCAAGTGTATATATCAGGATGATAGATACAACGCATGTTATGCCGACTCATTTATGTCACAGGAACACCACATCAACTTACTCCATCTTACTGAAGTGTGTGCCATTTTCAAGTCTCTCTCTCTCTCTCTCTCTCTCTCTCTCTCTCAAAATCATGCATTACAATGGGGGCCACCGTGGTATAGTGCGTGGAACCACGCGCGCTTTGGAGGTCGAGGGACCTCCAAGCACAGGGGTTCGAATCCTGAACCACGGTCTGGGTCGGATTAACGGTTCCCTAACATGTGGGCTTTCAGATAAGATATCTTCTTTAGCCCGTAAATTCCCGTGAAAACCCCGTAAAAAATATTTTAAAAAATCAGTCACGGTCTTGGCATGAAATTTACAAAAAGCTGATTCGCTGCTAACCTCAGTTCTCACTCCTTCCCTATCTTCCCGCAAGCAGGCAGGGCATCACGTAGCTTATTACTGCGAAGTTAACATTGTGTTATGTTTAGCGGTATCATAATCTCGTTAAAATTACTCATCTCATTTTCCAGGGCCCTCTTGGCCTCCACCGGGACCTCATCCAGTCCAGTTTACGTTTTAAATTTTCTTCAGAGCTCTCTTGACATCTTATCGTTCTATGCCTCTCATCAGTCTTAGGTATGGTATTCTATCACCATGGTGTTCCAGTGTGTTCTCCGCATTCAGCAGACCATGGAAGTACTCTTTCTATCTCTCTTTCTATCTATCTTCCTTTCATCTCCTAGTATGACTCAAGTTGCATATTTCATCTGTTTCACATGATGTCCTTCGTTGCCTCGTTCCTATTCCTTGGTATCATGTGTGTGTGTGTGTGTGTCTATATATATATATATATATATATATATATATATATATATATATATATATATATATATATATATATATATATATATATATAAGTTGATAGTAGAACATACAGATAAGAAACAGGAATACCAGCAGGGCTTCAATTTCTTCATTTATTTTCCTACCGCAACGTAGCACACACACACAGGTTGGTCCCCGATTATTGATTTATTTATTTTTAACTTTATTTTTCAGTGTTTTGTGTGTTCCGTCATTGCACCTGTTAGTGTTTTTTTCCCCTGCACTGTGTGCCATTTGGTGTGTTTTACCCTTTTTTTTTTGTATTATTTTCCTTTATCCTTTTCAAATGTTTTTTATAAAGTCAGTGAAAGACAGCTTTTTTATGTGTATTTGATTTTGTTCAACCTTTCTACTAGTAGGTCCTGAAGATGCCTTCTATGTAAAGGTGAAACGTCAGAATAAATGAAGATATTGAAGTCCTGCTGGTATATCTGTTTCTTCCTTATGTACGTGCATGTTCGTACATGTTCTATTAACATGTCTGTGTGTGTGTGTGTGTGTGTGTGTGTGTATTATATATATATATATATATATATATATATATATATATAGATAGAGAGAGAGAGAGAGAGAGAGAGAGAGAGAGAGAGAGAGAGAGAGAGAGAGAGAGAGAGAGAGAGAGAGAGAGAGAGAGAGAGAGAGAGAGAGAGAGAGAGAGAGAGAGAGAGAGAGAGAGAGAGAGAGAGAGAGAGAGAGAGAGAGAGAGAGAGAGAGAGAGAGAGAGAGAGAGAGAGAGAGAAAATGGGGTGAGGTGAATAAGTATAAAATATTTGTCCTCACACACAGCAACACACACACACACACACATTCGAGGGTGATAGATGTAATACAGGAAAGAGATGGTTGGGCTGATGGAATATATCTGGATTTAAAAAAGGCCTTTGATAAGGTACCACACCAGAGACTGATCTGGAAACTTGAAATGGTAGGAGGAGTGCATGGCAGTTTACTAAAATGGATGGAAGACTTTTTGGTAGGAAGAGAAATGAGAACAATAATTAAGGACAGACCATCAGAATGGGGATTGGTGGAGAGTGGAGTTCCACAGGGATCAGTGTTGGCACCAGTAATGTTCGCAGTCTACATAAATGACATGGTGGATGGGGTGTCCAGTTATGTGAGCCTATTTGCAGGCGATGCAAAATTGTTAAGAAAAGTGAGATGTGACAAAGATTGCGAACTACTCCAGGAAGACTTGGACAGAATATGGAAATGGAGCTGTACATGGCAAATGGAGTTCAACACGACAAAATGCAAGAAAATAGAGTTTGGCAAGAGTGAAAGAAGAATCAGGAGTATGTACAAGATAGGAAATGAAGACATAAAAACCAGTCATGAAGAAAAAGACCTTGGGGTGACAATTACCAATGACCTATCGCCAGAGAGACATATAAACAAAATAATTGGAGAAGTATTGAACTTATTGAGGAACATAAGAGTGGCGTTCGTATATCTAGATGAAGAAATGATGAAGAAAATAATTACTGCAATGATAAGACCGAGGCTTGAATATGCAACAATACAGTGGGCTCGAACTTAAAGAAACACATAAGGAAACTAGAGAAAGTACAGAGGGCTGCAACGAAAATGGTGCCTGACTTAAGAGATTTGACTTATGAAGACAGACTGAAAAGAATGCAACTTCCAACCCTGGAAAACAGAAGAAAGGGGAGACCTGATAGCAATATACAGAGTGATGATTGGCATGGAAAAATGGATAGGGAAGATCTGTGTATGTGGAATGGAAGAATGTCGAGAGGGCATGGGAAAAAACTAAAATGGCCACTTATAGGAGAGATGTGAAAAATATAGCTTCCCTCATAGAAGGGTGGAAGCATGGAATAGTTTAGGCGTGGAAGTGGTCAACGCAAGGAATATTCATGATTTTAAGAAAAAGCTGGACATTAATAGATATGGAGACGGGACAACACGAGCATAGCTCTTTTCCCGTATGTTAAAATTAGGTAAATACAATTAGGTAAATACACACACACACACACACACACACACACACACACAAACCTTTTATGCTACTTTTTTAATTCATAATAATAATAATAATAATAATAATAATAATAATGATAATATAATAAAAAATAGTAATAATAGTAATGTTCATATCAATAACACTAACTGCACTAGATTCCCCAGGTATATCCACATGAAGACAAGCCAACCAAAATCTACCAATATGTGGATCAACTTTCTATTTATTTATTTATTTATTTATTTTTTCTATTACAGAGTGGTATTGTATTGTTTATAGTGTTGTATAAAAGAACACATTCTAAAAAGTTTGTCGGTAACAGCCTGCTATATGTTCACACAGGCTTTCAAAAGATCCTGTGGAAAGTGCTCATGTAGCATGAATTAAAGTATGAATTTAGGAATTCATAAGAACATAAGAAAAGAGGGAAGCTGCAAGAGACCACCAGTCCTCTACGAGGCAGTCCCTGTGTGTTTAAGCTACCTAGTTCCATCTATCTTCTCCATCCATGAACTTATCTAACCTTCTTTTAAAGCTCCCTATTGACTCAGCTCTGACTACATGACCAATGAGACCGTTCCACTCATCAACCACTCTGTTTGAAAACCAGTTTCTTCCCATTTCTTTCTTAAACCTGAATTTTTCAAGTTTAAACCCATTATTTCTGGTTCTGTTCCTGCTACTGATCCTAAGAACTACATTATACCAATTCATGAAGGCATCCACATGTTTTGTTTTGTGTATGAGTTGTGATTATTCCATTAAGAGTCAGTAGTTTGTGTGTGTATGCACTTCCTGTTAAGGATAGATTGAAACAACTTAAGACATGAAATTAGTTAAAACAATGGTGGCGCAGTGGGACTGTGCGCACTTTGTTGGTCCCAGGGTTCTCAAGCACACTGGTTCAAATCCTGGCCACGGTCCGAGGTTAGGAAGGGCATCCACTCGGGGTAATGGTTCCCAAATACCAAAACCAAAGTCCTCCTGACTCCTCTGTTAGGAGGCACTGTCCTACCCTAATATAATAGGGAAACCAGACATAAAAAAAAAAAAAAAAAAAAAAAAAAAAAAAAAAGCAACTGGCTAAGGAAAAAAAAAAAAAAAAAGTCCACTGGGTTGCCAGCTCCCTTAAAGGTCAAATGACTTATCCAAAAGTCATGGATAAATGTCTTGAAACCTCAAGTTTGAATGATTAAAGTGTCACCTATTTCAGGAATAGCCTGAATATAGACTATGAGCCAGCAAGAAAGAAAAGTAGCCATTAATAGTCTGGATAAAGTTGAGTTAGTTTTCCAGGAAAAGGGTGAGCACAGAATGTAGTATAATAGAAACCTGCTTTGGGTGGTATTATTATTATTATTGTTATTATTATTATTATTATTATTATTATTATTATTATTTACTATGATTATAACAAAAACAATATCTCACAGATGACTGTGCACTGGTGCTCTATGCTTCATGTTGGTGACCAATAAAAAAAAATCTGTATCTAAGGTAACTTTTCACCCATTTCCTCCACTACCAGGTGCGCACAGTCCCAGAATACATGAAGAAAAGGTTTGGCGGCCAGAGGATTCAGATGTACCTTGCCTTACTCTCTCTCCTCTTGTACATTTTTACTAAGATCTCAGTGAGTACCAAAGTACCTCTCCTGTAAAGAATTAATCCTTTTTCTTCTCTTCATGATGTCAACTCTTGGGACCTGGGTCTCCCTTTTAGCTTTCTGTTTGTCTTGACCTTGTCTAAGAGTATCAGTCATGAGCTGCAATAGAGCAGCACTGATTGATATCAAGCCTGGAATCATCAGTGACCACTGATCTTATTTTGTATTCATTTCTAATACAAAAATTTATGACAATTGTACACTTAACAATAACTTCATAGTGAAGAGGAGGAGGAGGAGAAAGTAATAGTAGTAGTTGATTCAACTGTTATATGATGAAAATATCAGTCTTCATTCACAACCTGTAAACCCAGACATTAAAGTTACAAATATCATTCTAAATTACCTAACCTGTACATTAAATTTTGTTTAAGGTCTTCAATGTGATTCAATTGTGTACTTGCTTCATGGTGAACAAACATAAAAATGCTTTTAATAAATAAAAACAAAACAAAGCTCATCCCTGAAGTTATAGGAAGGAAGGATTAATTATACATGTATATCATATTAAAGAAAATTTTTCCTCTTAGTATTAATTCTCCTGTTATACAGGTTGACCTATACACTGGTGCAATATTCATTAACCAAGCCCTCAAATGGGACATTTATGGGTCCATGTTGGCTTTGCTAGCACTCACTGCACTTTTCACTGTGACTGGAGGTCTGGCAGCTGTCATCTACTCCGACACCCTGCAGCTTTTCATCATGCTGAGTGGGGCTTTCTTCATCATGTTCAAAGGTGAGTTGTCTTGATTGTTGAAGGGGGTTTTACTGGAGATACCAAACCTTCACTGCTTGTAATTCAATATAGTACTTGTTTAAAATACATTATATAATACTATATTACACAGTGTTTTTTACTTTTCAGCCTTCCAAGAGGTGGGTGGGTATGAGGCCCTGCAGTACAGGTACATGCAAGCTGTACCAAAGCTTACTTATGAGAACACCAGCTGTGGCCTGCCAAGAGATGACTCCTGGATAATGCTGAGGCATCCTGTGAACTCTGATCTGCCATGGCCAGCTTTTTTGTTGGGGCAGACCCCAGCCTCCATCTGGTACTGGTGTGCTGACCAAGTATGTCTTTTAATCACATATGTACTATAAATCAATATCCCAAGTTCTAGCAAATTATGAAATTATGATCTGAGTAAAAATAACTTCACTATATGATGAACTAACTGATCAGGAAATTGAGCACTGATCAAGGTCTCAAACTTGTATGGGAAGCACATGTAAATCCTCTTTAGTGTCATGTTGTAGTATGTACTATCAAGGAGTATTGGTGACGTATGTAGATCATCAGAACTTTTTTTTTATGGAAGAGGGGAAGCTGGCCAGACAACAAAAAATAAGAAAAAAGGCACACTTGATTGTCAGATTCCTTAAAGGTTATTAGAGTTAGCCAATAGTCTGGGACAAATGTCTTAAAAACTTCCCCTTTTAAAAGAAGTCAAGTCATGGGAAGATGGAAATACAGAAACAGGCAGGGAGTTCCAGAGTTAGAGGCTACATCTACTGGTGAAAGGAACAAGTTAAATACTGTAGTAGGTCAGTGAATGAAAGATAGTGATAGCGAGTGATAAACCTAGAAAGATGTTAAGGTGAATGCTGCATTTGTAGACAAGTATTCCAAATATCAATATCATCTTTGATGAAGAAAGACAGTAGCCACTTTTCTCAAAGGGTATGTATGTATACATATATAATTTTCTTCATTACCACTCTCTTGTCAGTCATTGAAATAGACACTTAATAATTAATAATCTTTCAGGTAATGATCCAGCGAGCACTGGCAGCCAAATCCTTATCCCATGCCAAAGGTGGTACTGTGTTTGCTGCTTACATCAAAATACTGCCTTTCTTCTTGTTTCTCATCCCTGGGATGATCTCCCGTGCCCTCTATCCCGATGATGTTGCCTGTGTCCTGCCAGAGGAATGTATGCGAGCATGCGGATCAAAGTCTTCTTGTTTTAATTCAGCTTATCCTCGTCTTTTGGTGGGAATATTACCACCTGGATTTAAGGGTATAATGTTGGCTGTAATATTAGCAGCTCTTATGAGTGATCTCACTTCCATCTTCAACTCTGCCTCAGCCATGTTCACTCTTGACCTCTGGCCATGCCTACGACCTAAAGCAGGGATCAAGGAACTGTTGATAGTTGGAAAGGTTTTTAGTATTATTGTTGTGGCTCTTTCAGTTGCTTGGGTGCCTATAATTGAGAGGGTTCAGAGTGGTCAACTCTTTGTATACATTCAAAGGGTTGGTGCGTATCTAGCTCCTCCAATTGCTGCTGTTTATTTGATGGCTATCTTTTGGAAACGCATGAATGAGAAGGGAGCTTTTTGGGCTCTCATGGTGGGACTCTTTGTAGGACTCATACGTTTGGTCCTGGACTTCTCTCATCCTCCCCCATCATGCAAAGAGGATGAGTATCGACCACTTGTGATCCGCCTAAACTTCATGTACTTTGCTATGATACTCTTCTGGATAACTATGTTGACAGCAGTGGTTGTTTCCCTCTTCACTGAACCTCCTGAGAACTTCAGGGTGAGAAATTTCTCATGTTGAGGTATTTAAGAATTAATTAGGTTTTGGGATATTTTTTCTGTGATACATATTTCCTTTTACAAAAATGTTAGGGACTAACAAGGGTATTTCTTTCATATTTTTTGTAGTAAAGGAAATTACTTTATCAAATTATTACAGATAACTTAAATATATGAAGATTTTAGTGGTTAATATTCAAATTCTTAAAATTATGGTTTTACTGCATTTTAAAAGGAAGGAAATTATAATTTTGATTCAGTTCATTATAGAGAAGAGTACTTAAGACAAGTGTACCTGTAGTATAAGTCACATACACTTAAAAAAAATATCTATCTGAAATTCAATATTTCAGATAATAAGAACAACTTACTCCACCAGACTGGAAGAAAAATTACGAGATGATGAGCAACCAGATTTTACAGTAGAGATTACTTTAGATGAAACAGTGTCTCCTATGACTCAGGATGATGGCAAGTCCTTCAATTTGTACACCTTGCATAGCCTGGATATATTTCAATATGCACATCACATCAACATTAACCATCTCTCTCTTCCTATTTAACTGTCACTTACTTGGTTGTCTTGCTACATCCAACATGAGGATGGCCATAATAGTTAAGCCTTCTCCATTTCTCCATCCATACATTTCCCTTTCTTGTTCAAGGACTTTGTCTCTATAGCTATACTTATTCCCAATTATTGGCATGAGTTATTCAATTCTTTAAGTTTTTTTTTCCACGTTCAATCAATCAGTTTCAAAAGAAAATCACTACAGTTCCTTTTATTTTCTAAAATAGAATTGAATAATAATTGTTTTTTCCAACACAGAGACCACAACAGAAGTGATATGGGAGAACCATCTTCAGAGGGCCAAAAGGTGTTACATGTGGCTCTGTGGGCTACAAGTGTCACAACACAGCACTAAAAAGCTGGGAGAGCCAGACTACAAACAAGCACTCACATCTTTGAAGGAAGATCCTTTTGTCAAAAAATGTCTTAATATTTGTTTGGTAATATTACTTGCTCTTGGTGTTTTTCTTTATACATATTTTTCAGTAGATCCATTCCCAGAAAATATTAATCTTAGAGAACACCGGGTATAATTAATGTAATTTGTTATACCTGTTGGGAATGATACATGATGAAAATGTTTCTTTCTCTCTCTCTCTCTCTCTCTAAAATGAGTAATCAAATTTAGAAGAAAGATACACAATCCCTCTTAGAACTATCCATTTATTTATCTCTTGACATTTCACTCTTCCAGGAATGTCCTCTGAAGTGGTGTTACTCATTGCCTTTAGCCTCTTTCTCATTACTAGTGTTGCACCTCTTTCATTCTGCTGCTTAATACTACTATGTATTCTGATCTGCTAACTGTGTCTCCCTTCATCCCTTAGTGTTGATATACATGTTTTTCTACTTTCTTTTAAACCTATTCTACCTCCCTAATGCAAAAGAAAACCAGTATTCATAATCCTTCATCCCTTTTATTGATAAACTCTGGAAGTTCCTGCCTGCCTCTATTTCTTCATTCCTACAACTTCAATTCTTTCAAAGGAAGGTACCAGAACTCTTCTGTAGTTTTGGTAATCTTTTTGGCTCTTTTTCTTTGGAGATAGTACCTTACTAGGACTTTTATTATTGTTATCATTATTATTTTTTTTTTTTCTTATTGACCAATGCCCCTCTTCCAAAAAAAAGCTAATAAATGAAAATATATAAAGGCTTAGAACACTGCAACTACTATGGTGGTGGCCATGCTAAGTTAAGGATAGGAAACTGTGTTGTGTAGCAAAGAACTCTGGTAGATCTTAACTTCAATAAAGTTGTGCAGAGTCAGAGTTTCCTGGATAGCCTCTGATTAGTCCTGCAGCAGGACACTGTTTTTTAGAACAACCTTGCATTGAAGTCCCCACAAAGTTTTTTTGCATTTCTGATATCTGTAGGGTGTCTACTTTAAGTATCAGGTGGGTGCCACCCGCGCATCTTTGGGCAAATTACGTAATATGCAAATGAAGTCCGCCATTACCGGATTTTTTTTCATTTTGTCAATAACTAAATGAAAATATGGCTTAATGTAAACATTGAGGTGTCAAAATCTAGGTTTTCTGGTCAGAGAACCTAATGAAGTTGTTTAAAAGATTGTTGCATGTCTTATAAGCTTAATATTATTATGGTAATTATTATAATTTGGTTATTTGTCACTACAAAACCAATACTTGTATAGATTCCAATGCAGACTTGTTCCTAAAAGTATTCTGCTGCAAAACTAAAACCTTTTTTCTTTATTCATGTAATGCATAGAAAATATGACATCCTTTCAATAATATCAACCTTCATGAAGTATGGCCATGGGCCTAAAGGTATTGTGGGCATCACCTTGAAACCCTCTGCAATGAAGAAATGGGCATTCAGTATGCATATCTGTACACAGCTGGAAAGGGATGTAATAGAAATGACTATAGGAGACAAGGCGAAAGATGTTACAGCACACAAGGAGAAAAAGCCAGCGAGGGTCAAGTCTGATAGCGCCGACCGTGTGAGGATTCGTGAGAAAATGTGTCTCTGCTTGGATCCCTTAGATCCTACTGATCATCCTAAGGGAATTGTCAACATTGTGACTGGGCTTATTGCTTCAGATAGCGTGAATGTCGACAAGGCTGTCTACATTGGAAAATCACAGATGACAATTTTTGAGTCTTCATTACCACAGGGATTCTATGGTGGCATCAGCAATAAAGTGGTTACGATGAATACTTCTAAGAAGGGTATAAAAGTTGGAGACAAAGATGTATTTGATGCTAGCCTTATCTATTCTCATGTGCTTGGACTCCAAGTCACGGAATATTGACTTGAAAGATGTTTTGAAGCATGAACTTTCTCCAGTACCCACATCTATGTTCCAAGAGACTGGAGAAATGAGAGTTGCATTAGGAAAGAGTAGCTTGAAAAACAAGCTAAAGGTTAGTGTCTCTTCCCGCTTGGCCAAGGACTCAGATGTAATAATCATGGATGGATGTGCCCTCTTGTGGTGTGTACACTGGCCCTGCAAAGGATCTGTTAAAGACTTTATTGATAATTTCTGCAGTTTTTTAATGCAGAGGACCAGTGAGGCACATGTGTACATCGTGTTCGACCGTTACTACGACTTCAGTATAAAGAGCTCCATGAGATCACATCGTTCAGGACAGTACTGTACAAGGCGCCATCATATTTGTATCACCAGTCCACTTCCTCCACAGAAAGTTATGTTAACTGTTGCAGAAAATAAACGGCAACTAATTACACTGATATGTTCTGAATTGGTGAGGCTTGGACTATCTAGCAATTCATTTCAACACACCCTTGTTGTGACTGGGGAAGAATCAATCCCAGTTGAGCTGATGCATGGGAGGAGATTTGAAAGAGATGATATGATTACAACTCACGAGGAGGCAGATGTCATCATGATCCAACAGGTGGTGCAACTTGCCAAATCTGGTACTAAATCAATCTGTGTAGTTTCAGATGATACGGATGTTTTTGTGTTGCTCGTTCATTTCTATGACCTAGAAAATCTCTCTTGTAAACTTGTAATGGAATCAACAGGGAAAGAACGTGCACTGATAGATATTGAGACAACTGTGAAGACACATGCAAGTGTGGTTCCACATCTGCTAACTGTGCACTGTATATCAGGATGTGACACTGTTGCTCAATTCTTCGGTGTAGGGAAAGGAACAGCACTGAAGGCCATAGAGGCTGGCTTTCACGTAAATACATTGGGAGACCTACAAAGTCCATTGGCTCACGTATATGGTGAAGCTACCACGTTCATTGCCAAATGTTATGGAGTCAACATTGAAGACAATAACACTGAGAAGTCAGACATCAGACTTGATGTGTGGTTAAAAAAAATGTCTCAAAAGGTCATTACCTCCTACAACGCAGGCTTTCAAAGAGAATGTGAATCGTGCTCATATTCAGGCTGCAATTTGGAAGACTGCCTTATCTACCAATCCTCCAACAGTTGATGTCACAAAGTATGGCTGGAGCAGAGATGATGCATCAAAAACTTTAAAACTTTGCCATCAGATGTTCAACTAGCACCTCTTTCTGTGCTTGAATTAATTAAGTGTGGATGCTTCTCCAAATTACCATGTAAAAATGCCAAATGTGGGTGCAAGGCAGCTCACCTTCCCTGCACATTCTTCTGTTCATGTATCAATAATAATGTCTGCCTAAACCCATATAACAAGCAAACTGATTGTGATGATGATGATGATGATGATGAAGCTAGTGGAATGACTGAATCATGATTTGGATGAATGAATAGGTTTAGTGACAAAGATAACATTTGTATTTGACATTTAGCGTATTTGTGGTAGGCCAACTGGTAATTAGCATAATACAGCATATATAAGATACAAGACAGTCTTTTAAATAACTTCATTAGATTCTCTGACCATAAAAACCTAGGTTTTGACACCTCAATGTTTACATTAAGCTATGTTTTCATTGATTTATTGAAATAAAAAAAATCCGGTAATGGCGGACTTCATTTGCATATTACGTAATTTGCCCAAAGATGCGCGGGTGGCACCCACCTGATATTTAAAGTAGACACCCTACAGATGTGGGGACTCCAATACAAGGTTGACCATAGATGCTTTAGGACTAGATGCAGTACCTTGTGAAATGTTTTTATTAAAATCCAGGTGTAAGATGTCATAACTATTTCCATCATCTGTAGCCTCGTATACTTTACTATAAAAATTCAACAAGTTTTTAAGGCAAGACTATCCTTTCATAAAGCCATGTTGTGAGTGATTCATCAAGTTGTGCTTGTTTAATGTAATATATCAACAAAATATTTATAAATATTTATACAACTCATCAGAATTTATCTGCATTAATCCCCCCCCCCACCTTTGCCCCTTCCATCTCCCCTGCCCTCACATTGCCCATCTCAGCAAGACATGATCAATAGAGTAAAGCAACAAAAAACTCATCTTTAATTGCTATGAATTAAACTTACTGAATAAAGAAGAATTTCCTGAAAATGCTGAAACATTAGAAAGAATTATCATGGGCTCTAATGCATTTAAATTTCCACATATCAAAGTTTTATATATATACACAAATAAAAGATTTATGACCTTCTCCCTGCTTCCCTCTATCACTTACTTCAGTAGAGGAGACACACGCCTTCACTTCATTTTTACTATTTTGAGAAGTGTCTGGAATGGAAAATTTAAATGCTATTCGCTGGCATTCAGACCTAGTGACAATGAGAACAAAGCCTAAAAAA
>NC_059296.1:822500-880000 GCF_017591435.1 Portunus trituberculatus
CGGGTTTTGAGGCCAGAACAAACACCAGCATACTGCCCCTCGGTGAACACCTCATCTCTCTTCGAGCTGGTTCCTCGTCTCACCGGAAAAGCAGCCAGCCTGGGCTCCTGCTGCTTCTCTCCATACCTTCACCTGCTACCGCTGTCATCTCCCTGCCGCACTCCAGCTTCTGGACTTCACCTCCTGGCTTGTTGCTAAGTGGATCTTCACTGGTGCGCCTAACCCCAGTGACTCAGCAAGCCGTCTCCTTGCACACAACAGCAGTGGTTCGGTTATTTGTTATTGTCTCTTAGTGTTAATACACTCAGTCTGTTTTGTCTTATTTTCCTTTCCAAAGGGCTAGTCTAATTAATCCTGGCTTAACATCATATATTTTGAGGGCGAGAGAAAGTGGCCTCCCGTTTCCCTCACATATGGGTGAAACTGGTTCAAGAGAAACCAAGTCACTTGTAACAGCAAAAACTAAATCAAGATGTGCCATGTCAGTTACACACTGCCACATTGTGACATCATGCTAATGTAAAGACAAGACACTCACACATTGCTTGGCTATGTGGCTAGCATGAATAAGCATTATTTAGTGTTTTCAATAACACAAGTTTTGTGATTCTTGAGTTCAGCAGTATAGCTTTGGAAGATAGCAATCATAAAACTTGAGAGGGTACTATACACCAAAAGTATTTTACAAAATAACAGTTTTATGAACATAACTGTAACCTACCTCATTTGTATTTAGGAAGTGCCTACATAACAAACTGTTGATGACATCTCTCATTCATTAGTAACATAAACTTCACTTTCAAAACATACAGCCAATGCTAATGTGAAACAAAATTACCAACCATAAGAAAAAATTATTATTGACATTATAGAAGCTTCATGAAAACAAGATTTAATAATTTACGTACCTAACAGGTGAGGATGAACGTGACCGCTGCTTAGACGAGTTGCGACGTACTGGGCTTCGGCTGCTGGAGCGAGAACGTGAGCGTGACTTCTTCTTTTCTTCTTCCTTTTCAGGGCTTACAGACCTGGAAAAATGGTACATGAAGAATATGCTTGATAATCCCATGTCATTAAAAGACGTATATAAAATTGAGAATAACAGGCTAACAAAAGTGAACATAAAAAATTGAGCATTTCACAAGATAGAAAGCATGACAATACAATACAGTGTGCCATATAAGATAAAATAAAGTAAATAAATTATCAAATCAATAGATAAAAGAATAAATAAATAAAATAAAAGAAGTAAAAAAAAAAAAAAAAATACTAAATAGCACAGATCCAGACCTCCATTAAAAATTGGAAAGAAAAAAATTGGTTTAAAATATTTTTGCCTAATTATAGGAAGTTGTTCTTAACTTAAAGAACACTTCTATACAGCTACAAAAACTTTTAGATATTCTAGTAGAGCAGCATAGACAATAACCATTGTTCAATTTTGAATAAAATCTAACACACAAAACTCAGCCTTCTATGACTGATATATGTTTTTTTAATCATTATTTTTCTTTTTGCAATCTTGAATCAATATTCTTCTCCTAATGCCAATTTAATTGTCTGTAAACTTAGATGAAAATTTCCTATAACATTTTTTTTCATTCTGAACATTTTTGCCATATTATTGAAATGTGTCCTTAACTTAGAGAAAACTTACATCCAGTTATAAAAAATTTTCAATATCCTAGGGGTGTAGCAAAGACAATAAATAATTTTTCAGTTTTGAAAGAAATAAAACAAAAAAGTCACATGATCATAATGGATTAGTTGTAAGGTAAATTTAGAACTCCATCCTTACAGTATCCATACTCAAAAGCTTATTGAAGGTATTTCTCTGAGAGGAGTACAGTAGGTTTACCTGTATCTCCTCATTGGTTGATCTGATGGCTTCTCTTCTTCTTCTGGTGGAGGCTCAATAGTTACCGGGGAGGGTGAGCGGGTGGGATCTCGAAGACCTTCACTAACCTCCTTCTCAATGCGTTTTACAGACTGACTTTTTTCCTTGTAGTAATCATATAAGCCCAATTGTTCCCACCCTTCACTGAAAAATTCATACATGAAAAATTATAAATCAACCAGTATATCTACTATTACAATTATAAATAACTTTTCACCCAACCTTATCCATTTCCCCATGACAAATTTACACAATTCTCACACTCAAGTCACCCAATCTACTATAAATTGCTATGCAGTAATTTTATCATACAATAAATGCTCTACTAAGCAGTAATCTAGGACAGTCTTGATGTCTGATACTTTCAATATTACGCAAGAGGCATGAGGTATGTAATCAATCCTTTGAAAATATTTTATTTTGTGATTAACAGGTAAAGAAAAACAATAACAACTCACCTGTTACGTGGCTTTTCGTGAGATGGTGGAGCATAGAAATTTTCAACTGCTCTTAGCAATCTGTCGCTTGGTGGTGTTGGTGGGGGAAGTCTTAGATTGTTGGGATCCAGAGGCAGATACTTGTGATCTTCTACTTTTACTAGAGGAGCCATCAGTCCTGCTGGGAGCTCATAGTACGGAACAGTTGGTACTAAATTTTCCTTTTGTTCTTCAACTGGAAATCCTGGGGGAGGCTTGCTGAAATCCACCATTGGTAAACCTAAAAATAGAAATAAAACTTAGAAAAGATAGCATAGCATATAACATGTGAAATATAGTGAAATAAGCTAAAAAATGTGCACACTTGCATGACAGTAATAATTTTGTACACTTTTAGATGTTACATTACAATAAAAGTAACAATTAATGACAACAGTACCTGGGGGAAAGCCTGGAGGAGGCTGGTTGAAGTCCAATGTGGAAGGTATGCCTGGTGCTGTCCCAGGTGGGGGAGGGAATTGGGGCTGGGGTGGGGCTGTAGTAAATCCACCACTCTGGGCTACTGGTAGGAAATAAAAATTGAACAAAAGTAATTTGTTCTAAGGTAGGCCACAAAAATTAATCTAATGAGACAAGCTATACAAATAATCACATTTTTAAATTTTTAAAATGCTTATATGATAGTAGAAGAATACTAGTAAAATTCCACATAGGTGCAATGGATGCTGCAAGAAATATAAAAAAAACACTTTACCTCTTTTAACTCATGTATCTATATACCAGGTCATCATTCCCAATTAAAGAGGGAAAACAAGACAAGGTGCTCATGTACACAAACACACACACACACACACACACACACACACACACAAAGGGATATGAACTTGGAAAAGAGAGAGAAAAGGAGAGTGTGCTAAGAAATGAAGGTATGAAAAAAAAAAAAAAAAAAAAAAAAAAAGAGAAAAGGATGGAGATCGAGAAGAAGAAATTGTACTGGAGGGTTCTAGATATGAGACCAAGGGAATGGTATCTTTGGGAAAAAGAGGAGGTAATGAAAAAAATATCAGTGGAGAGAGAGGCAAGAAATTAAGAGTGACATACAAATATAGATGGGTTGTTGTCCATTGTGTTGGAGGTTAGAGACTTTTTGAAGGAGAAACGAACACATGTAATGAGCAAAGCAGAAACAAAGCTAAATGAGGAGATCCATGTTAGCTTTAAGGAAGAGGATATAAAAGTTGGAGAAACGACAGAAAAGGAAAAAGGGGAAGGAGGAGTGCTAATAATGGTTCATGATGATATATGCGTTGAGGAAGTGCACTTTGGAGATGGCACGGCGGAAGTAGTGGGAGTAATTATCAAGACCGAAGAAATGAGAGAGAGAGAGAGAGAGAGAGAGAGAGAGAGAGAGAGAGAGAGAGAGAGAGAGAGAGAGAGAGAGAGAGAGAGAGAGAGAGAGAGAGAGAGAGAGAGAGAGAGAGAGAGAGAGAGAGAGAGAGAGAGAGAGAATCACAGTCACGTATGTGCCACCTAAGACCAATACATGGAGAACAGAAGAAAATGCAAGGAGAGGTAATTAAGTGCTTGGAGATAATATGATACAAAGAGATGGAAAATTACTATTAGTAGGAGACACCAACTGCAAAAGAGTAAAATGGAGAGAGATGGAAGTAATGGGTAATGCTGGATCATGAAGCAAGGAGATATTGCAGTTAACTATGGTGAATACACTGGATCAGTGGGTAGAAGAATCAACATGGTACAGAAGTAAACAAGAACCACCATTGCTTGACCTGGTATTCACAAAGAAGCCGGAGTCCGTTCCTATCATTCATTATCAGAGTCCAGTGGGAAGAAGTGACCATGTAACATTAGAATTAGAATGCAGGAATGGGAAGTGCTAAGATACAGAGAGGACAACAAAAAGGAGAGATTAAATTATGCAAGAGCAAATGTTGAAAAGTTAAGACAATATTTTGTGGTGGCATAGAATGGAGGAACATTATGAATGACATGACAGTACAGGGGAAATATGAATTACTTCTACAGAACTATAACGAGAGAGTGAGGAAATACATACCAATCTATAGAGTAAAGAAGAGTATACAAGCCTGGTACAATGGCAGATGTATAGAAGCTAGAAACTCAAAAAAGGAAATAAAACAAAAAAGATAAAGCTTGGGAAGAAACTGAGAAAGAAAAGAAGAGAGAAATAATATCAATGGTAAGATGAAGAATAATGAAACAATAGAAAAAGTTAAAGAGAGAAGACATACAAAACAGCAAAGGAAATGAGTGAAATAATGCATGAGAGTTTCAGAACTGTGTTCACTGAGAAAGAGGAGTTTGAAGAACCAAATAGGACATTGCATTGCACAGGCATGCAGGATATCATAGTGCACAAGCAAGAAATTGGAAGACTAGAAAATTTGGATGTCAGAAAAGCGATGGGACCAGAAGGTGTGTCTGGCAGGGCACTCAAGGAATGTAAAGATCAACTGTTAGAACCAATTTGGGAAATGGTTACCAGCTCATTAAAGGAAGGGAGAATACCACTGGAATGGAAGAGAGCTAACAAAATCCCGATATTCAAAGGAGGAAAGTCAACTGAGCCATTAAAATATAGACTGGTCTCACTTACAAGTGTTGTGGGAAAGATATGTGAACTTATTATCAAAGAAAAATGGATTAAATATCTGGAAGAAAAACAAGTTACATCAAACAGACAATTTGGGTTCAGGACAGGAAGATCATGTGTGATAAATTCATTAAGTTTTTACTCAAGATTAGTGGAAGGACTGGAGAGCAGAGATGGATGGGTGGACATTGTGTACCTGGATATAAAAAAGGGTTTTGATAAAGTTCCACATAGCAGACTACTTTAGAAGTTGGAGAACATAGGAGGACTGAGAGGGAAAATATTAGATTGGATAAGGGATTACCTGAGAGATGAGAACTGTGATCAGAGATACATACTCATCTTGGAGTAAAGTAACAAGTGGAGTGCCAGAGCAGTCAGTGTTAGCCCCCATTATGTTCCAGGTAAATGTAGATGACATATAGTATGGAACCAGTTATATTAATTTGTTTGCTGATGATACAAAATTGTTAAGAGTAATTAAGACCAGAGGAAACTGTTTGCTGCAGCAAGAAGATATAGACAAAATTTATGAGTGGAGTAAGAAGTGAAAGTTTGATTTCAGTGCCAAGAAATGCCATGTAATGGAATTAGGAAAGAGTAAGAAAAGACCAGTATGGAACTATTTGATGAGAGAGGAGCAAAATAATGAAAACTAAAGAGAAAAAAGATCTGGGAGTGGTTATACAAGAAAATCTGAGCCCCGAAAAACACGTAAGTAAAATATTTGGAAAAACATATAAAATGTTAACTAATATTAGGGTGGCATTTCAATACATGGATAAGGATATGATGAAAAAATTTATAACAAGTATGATACGTCCAAAGTTGGAATATGCAGCAGTGGTGTGGTCACTGAGCTTGAAAAAGGATACAAGAAGATTAGAACGGATTCAGAGGATAGCTACAAAGATAGTGCCGGAACTAACATATGAAGAAAGGCTAAGGAGATGGGACTGCCAACCTTACAAGATAGAAGAGAAAGAGGAGACGTAAGTTGTTATGAAGTTGTTATAGCACATAATGTGTATAGCTTGAAAAAAAAATTAAATAAGTGGAGATATGGAAACAGGACACTATAAGCCCTGCTTGAGCCTTGTACAATACAACTAGGTAAATACAAGTAGGTAAATACACGCACACATGCACACACCACACACACACCACGCACATATGCACACACCACACACACATGCACACACGCACGCACACATGTGCACGCGCCGGGCGTGCGTGCACACACACACACACACACCTATATAAAATTAAGTAAAGAAAAACATGTATCTTAGACCCAAGTCTCTATGGTGTAAGAGGACCAATCTTTACTAACAATGATGACAAGGCTCAGTTGTGTAGCATACTTAAATCTCTTCAACAAAATTAATGAAAGATAAGAACTGGTTTATCTCTGTGGTACCATAATAAACCTACAGTTTTTCCCTATATCAACAACTAGTTACATCAGATGTAGATGAAGCTGCTGCATTCATTCATGATTGCTCTCTAACTCTTATAGCATGCAACCTCTCTCTTACTCAACTAGAATCTATCTTGCATATAATATTCCTCACACTACCCATTCATCTCATGACTGTAAAGCTATAACAAGAGTACAAATATAAGGGTAACACAGACCACTTGGGACAGGTAGAAAAGAATTGTCTTTGAAAAATCAATGAGAAAAAAAAATACAAATGATAAAATTCTGATGATCATGGCAGTAGAAGAATCCTACAAAAATCTACCAAGATAATAATAAGCAAGAAGAAGACTTCAATGTTTATGAGAGAGAGAGAGAGAGAGAGAGAGAGAGAGAGAGAGAGAGAGAGAGAGAGAGAGAGAGAGAGAGAGAGAGAGAGAGAGAGAGAGAGAGAGAGAGAGAGAGAGAGAGAGAGAGAGAGAGAGAGAGAGAGAGAGAGAGAGAGAGAGAGAGAGAGAGAGAGAGAGACAATAATGCTGATTTACAAGGAGAGATCAAAGACCGGACAAAAGCACTGACCTCCTCAGTATGTCAGGAAGTTTACTGTGGTATGCAAATATTTTTTATGAAGGTGCTCATCAAAAAAATTAGTGGAATGTTTGATTAAAATTGTTGCAAGAGTAAGCAGGATTCCAATGTCTATTGATGAAAAATGGTCAAAGATATGTCTTTTAATATGAAATGGAAAATATGTAAAATAGACTATACACAGCCTTTGCAGATTTTGAAGTCTTTGATTCAGAAGAAACTTCAGCAGTTATGAAAACATTCAGACAATGTGAGGGAGGAGAGGGGCTGAGGAAAAAACACATGTAAAGGCACTGAAAAACATCTATAAGGAAAGCACTGACACTGTAAAGCTACACATGGTCATTGAGAAAATAGCAATAAGAAAGCTGTCACACAAGACAACATCAATTTCTTCTAAAATATTCATTTTCTTAAAAAAATTTTAACAAAAAGGGGCAAGAATTAAGATGAATGGGAAATAAAATACTTCACAATGATAATCTCCTTATATGTGGGTCTTAACATGAATTACAACACATTTTACAATAGTGAAAAGTTAAAAAGTAGATCTGAATGAGTATGATAAAAATAATGTTAAAAAAAGATGTGACCACAGACTTAGACTCCTCATCTTAGCTACACCCTTCTACAGGAGATATCACTTGTGGATCCGAATGTCTTACGTTCATGTGTCTTACAGATTTGGAACCCCATGGGGTTATCAGTTTGTGCCAAATAATGGATGCTGATATGAACGTGAATATAAAATTTTTACATCCTCACTGACATAGACGTGGATGCGTTCAGGATTTCAGTATGGAATCAATATTTAACATCATTTACTGCCAGAAGGCCTTGATGATATGTAAGTGCTCAGTGTTACCAATTCATGTTTTTCTATCTTATTTTTTTGTTATTACACAATACAAAGTTAAGGTCTGAATCAGTGAAAAAATGTGAAAAAGTGCGCAGTTAAAATTTTTTCTGAAAATAATAGAATTTCTAATCATGAAATATATATATATATATATATATATATATATATATATATATATATATATATATATATATATATATATATATATATATAAAATAAATGCACAGAAAATTGATACCACTAAGTAAAGGCCTGTACACACTATGCATCATGGTGTGCACACTGTTGCAGGATGTGTTAAAAAAAACAACTTTTTATCATGAGGCTGCATCAGGAGTGTGTTAAGGGGCTACTCCGATTTCATGTGTCTGCTCAGTGATGCGCCAGAGTTCAGAATGGGAGGACACACACCCAGCTACAGCTACAATGGCTGAGAGTGTTACAAAAGTATGACTCAATTTTTGACGGCAAATTTATGAAATGCAGTGATTGGTATTCTTGTATAATTTTCAATGTCTATTCGAGTTTTAGCTTGTAGCTCCAAAAATATTTGATTATAACTCTCATTCAGAGGTCGCTGAGAAAGCCATTGTTTACACCACAAGATTTGACGTCTCTTCTCAAAAATTTCCCTTTTACAGCACACAGAGCAACTCCAGTCCACAGTACAGTCTCTTGACAGAATACATCATTAGCAGACACAAATATCTCCACGTAAATAAAATTAAACTATAGTAGCGGTGCACAGGAACAAGTGAGCAGTATTGCAGTACAGTTTGGACGCTTGTTATTTTATTCAACACCACTACTGCAACACATGGCTAATACACAATACAGTGTGTGCTAGGCTTAAAGCATAGTTTTCTGCTTTACAAAACTTTGTTTAGAAGTGAAATACTATTGTCTTCCCACTGCTCCTAGGAACACAAAACATACCCCACAATGTGTCTCCTTTAAGCAAGGAAAACAAATACTATTGGACAAAAAATTTTGAGAATGAAAATTCTTTTACTTATTTCAAGGATGATAAAGTGAAATCTTATTCATGAACTTCATAAAAGAATAGGGTCTATGTACACAAATATGCATAATGCATCTATGTATTGTTTAAACACACACACACACACACACACACACACACACACACACACACACACACACACACACACACACACACACACACACACACACACACACACACACACTCTCTCTCTCTCTCTCTGTTATTATACAGTACATATATAATCTTGCAAATTTAAATGATACATACATACATACATACATACAAACAAACAGTCACTATGAAAACTTTTCTTCCACCTTCTGCCCTTCCACAAAACTCTACATGTATCATATTGTGTAAATGATAGGAAATTAATAAAAAAAAAAAATTTCAATAGATAATGAAATAAACATGCAGCAATTAATTTTCTTCAACTTTGCAAGCTCTGTACTCTGTATAAAATGCATCCACCACATTCCCTTTGTGCGTGGTGCAGAGGCAGATGTGGATATTTTCATCAGAAACATGGATGGTTAATTTATCTGAAATGTGGATGCAAGTGCAGATGTTCAAAACTATGCAAATATTCCACAGAAGTGGCTGCGGACAACCAATACATCTCTTATTTGGATCAAGACATGCTTTAAAATAAAATAAATAAATAACTGAATAAATAAATAAAAAATCTAAAATGTTTGTGAAAATAAATGCATTGACTTACGTTTGTAAGAACCTTAAACATAATTAATAAAATTGATAATAAAACACATAATGTGAATGGATAATAATGAGGTACACACTGTATACCATATATGTGAGGAAGAATCAGGAAAGGAAACAGACATCTTCATATGAAGGCAGGTAAGACAGTACACTGAAAACACTTATCAGAATCATTAGAACTGTTAATACAGAATAAAAATAAAATGAATTACCTGAACATTAAACCTAAAAAAAAATTGCCTTATGCTTTTCTACTAATCAATTTTAATTAAAATTGGAATACTCCTGGATGCTACAGTACTATAATCACCACAGACCAAGCTGATCCACAAGCTACACGCTGCCTCTTCCTTCATTTCAGCAGGGAAGCAGACTCATTCACTCAAAGTTCTTAAAACTTTTCTTATTCTTTTTTATATTCATGATACCTATTTTCAATCATGTTACATATCTCTCATTCTTTGGCCTAAAATGATTAAAAAAATAACAATGGTGCAATAAATACAATAATTATAGTAATGATAATAAAAAGAATAATCATATAAGATTCTAAACCTTTAATAGTAACTATGAGAATAAATTGGTTAACTGCAAATAGGTGTATGTTTATAAAGTGCCCTACTGAAAAGGGGGAGTAAATATGAACATGGCTTCTTGATTAGCAACTACAGTTTAATGAAATTCATATTCTTTATCACAAATATAATTTCAGAACTATATGCTACACCTGAAACAATTCCACACACACAAGTAATGTAATGAAAATGATTGCAGCACAGATGGGAAAAAAAAGATAAATAAATAAAACCACTACATTTTTTCCAAACAAGAATACTGCTAAATAAGTATTCAACTTTCCATTGAAGCTCCACAACATATATGATGATGCAACTATATATGTACAAAAAAGCTATTAGTGAGAAGAAAGCATCACATTGCCAGCAGCTAAAAAGAATATGAATAAACTACAACAGCACTTAAGGAAAATTTTGATAGTAAAGTGCACAAACACCAAAACATGTCAAGAAGTGAATTAGAGACTTACACAGGTCACTATTAGAAGGTTCAGGGGCTGCAAAATAGAATACAAATATTCAAATTGACCTATTACAACTTTTACTTTTCAATTCCAATCAATGAAATTAATTGATGATTTCCATAACAAGATATTACCGATATAGGGTTCAGATCACTAATGCATAAAAAAGTAAATAAATAAATACATAAAAATAATATCAACACAAAAGTAGAATTTGTATAAGCAATTCATGTATTTTACCTAGTTGTATTTACCTAGTTGTAATTTTACAGGGCCTGCATATCATACTCGTGTGGCCCCGTCTCCATATCTACACACATCCAACTTTCCTTTAAAACTATGCACACTCCTCGTTGACACCACCTCCTCACTCAAACTATTCCACACCTCCACACATCTTTGTGGGAAACTATATTTCTTCACATCCTTCAAGCATATTCCCTTGGCTATCTTTTTACTATGCGATCTCGTAGTTCTATTTAAATTTTCCTCTCTTAACATCATTTGCTCATTATCCACTTCATCCAAACCGTTCAACAGTTTATAAACCTGTATTAAATCTCCTCTTTCTCTTCTTTGTTCCAAGGTAAGCAAATTCATTTCTTTTAATCTCTCCTCATAGGTCATTTCTGCCAATTCCGGAACCATTTTTGTTGCCATTCTCTGCAATCTCTCCAACTTCCTTATATGCTTCTTTTTATAAGGGGACCAAACCACCCCAGCATATTCCAATCTTGGTCTAATTACCATAATAATTAATTTCTTCATCATATCTTTATCCACATAATGAAAGGCTAATCCAATATTTCTAATCAAATTATATGTTTCTCCAAACATCTTGTCAATATGAGCCTCAAACTGTCCATGGTCTTGTATTATCACTCCCAAATCCTTTTCCTTTTCCACCTTTTTCAACACTACTCCTTCACCCATCTTATATGATCCTCTTGGCCATCTTCCACTCTTCCCCATCTCTATCACATGACTTTTGCTCATGTGATGTGTGATGTGTGTGTGTGTGTGTGTGTGTGTGTGTGTGTGTGTGTGTGTGTGTGTGTGTGTGTGTGTGTTTGTTTGTTTGTTTGTTTGTGTGTGTGTGTGTATGTGTGTGTGTGTGCCCTGACCCTAAAAAATATGAAATTATAAACCAGAAAATAAATGTAAGTGTTCCATTTAATTTACTGCAGAACTCATTCCTGTTTACTAGTCTGCATTGTTTAACTGCCAATATATCCTGTGTGTGGAAATACATTTATCTTCTGTACTAGAAGTTATGGATGAGTTTCAATAAAACTTTCAGAAAGATTAAGCTTAAACTATGGAAAATTTTATTGTATGTAGGGGCAGGTATGCATATAAATTAGTATCGAGAGAGAGAGAGAGAGAGAGAGAGAGAGAGAGAGAGAGAGAGAGAGAGAGAGAGAGAGAGAGAGAGAGAGAGAGAGAGAGAGAGAGAGAGAGAGAGAGAGAGAGAGAGAGAGAGAGAAAGAAAGAAAGAAAGAAAGAAAGAAAGAAAGAAAGAAAGAAAGAAAAAGAAAAAAAGAGAAAAAGAAGGAAGGAAAGAAAGAAAGAAAGAAAGAAAGAAAGAAAGAAAGAAAGAAAGAAAGAAAGAAAGAAAGAAAGAAAGAGAGAATATATCTTGCTAACTCAAAAAGAAAAAAGATAGAGAAAGTTAATTTCTTTCCATTTTCATGGCATACACATCTTCACCTAACATTCGTATTGTTGTTTTGACTCTGCATCAGAAGCATGAGTCATAATGCCTGCTTCTGAAACATATCCAACATTTGGGTGATGTCACTACACAATTCTAGCATAGGTGTGTTAGTGAGAAGCGAGGCTACAGATTCCTCAAGTTACTCAGCCAGTGTTTATTGTGTTATAAATAAAGGTAACCAAGTTGAAAACTAGCTAAATACGAATTTAATAACGGTAAAGCAATATGAATAAATATATGAAACAAGAACTAAAAGATGTAAAAAATAAATATTAAACAATAAATAAAAAAAAAAGGATAATAATAATGATAACAATATTAATAATAATAATAATGAAATAATAATAATAATAATAATAATAATAATAATGATAAATAATAACAATAACAATAATAAAGCACCACAAATGATAAGGTAACCCATAATATAAACAAATAATCAAATAAATAAACAAATAAATAAATAAGCTAATACTATACACATATAGTACACAAGCCATATCTTAGTAAAGTAGTGAACATAGACAGGCTATGACTACTAAATAATAAAGTGCTTATCAAATTTATTATTATAACTTATCATAAGCTTAACTTACCTGCAGCTGCTGCTACTGCAGCAGCAGCCGCTGCTGCTGCCGCTGCTGCTGCTGCCGCCTGTTGTTCTAATTGCTGCTTTTGTTGTTCTAAAGTTTGGATTTGATTAGTAGCATGCTGAACGAATGCATTGTGCTGCTGCTTATAACCCTGCAAGAAATACATAAGTATATCACTTCAAAGAATTTAGACGATTTACTTGAAAGCAACAAAATAACACCTAACAACCTTTTAACAGCATAGATCCATCTTTACATCCAGAAGTATCTTTGTGCAAGTACAGTGCAAAGGCTGTTGAGACAATGGCATTCAGGAATAATTGAGCTCAAGAACTGAGATTTCATTGCACTTAAACATTCCATAACAGCAATACATGTACAGAAATAAGTAAGAAAGATAACTTGAACAATACATCACCTCAAAGGTAGCATCAATGTGCTGGTTGATGGTTGCCACAACTTGGGGAAATTCCTCAATCAATCCCTTTTCAAAGGCTCCCCATGATTCAACAGGATTTTTTAACTGCAACAACACTACATCTTCAAGGTTAATCTTGGACTCCCACAAAGAAAGTAACTGCAAAAAATGTTCCCATATTCATTTCATATCAATGTAATATAAAATATTGTGAAAATTTCAAATTCAATTTCTGAGGAAAGACTACAATACCCAAGTTAAGGGGATGATAACCTTGGAGAACATAAAACATTATATTTTCACATTTATCATTTAGTGAATATTTTCAAAATAAAAAGCACCCTAGAATACAGAACAAATAACTATATGGTGATAATTATATATGACATTAGCACATGATGGCAGCTAATCTCCAATGAAACCTGTCAATATAATTAATTACCTTGTCTAGTTTGGACTTCTGGTCATCAGATGCAACTGTCATGGCACAACAAAACATAGGTGCCAACACCTTCTCAAGTGCTTCCTTTAAGTCATCAGCACTTTTCCTGACACTGAAAGGAATTTGATATAATTAAAGACATTTCAATAATAATAAAGTTACCAAGGTATTCAACTTGTGAATTATATAATCATCAATCTAGATCAGCAGTTCTTAGCCTTGGGCACGTCAGTAATTTCAAAGGGGGGAGCAACCCCTTGGGAAAAAGCATGAATTTCTCTAATTATATTTGTCATTTCATTAGTGAAAAGATTTCCAAACTGTGGTCTTTCTGGAACCAGGTAGTTCAGAGGGAATATAAGGGCCTCCAAGAGGTACTCGCTCAGGAAAATTTTGGGAACCACTGTCTTAATGAGAGCATGGTCAAGCAATGAGAAGTTTATGAAAAATGCAAAAGTATCGCTTTATAACTCTAGTTTTCTATAGTCTTTAAAATCTGGAAGGGAATTACATTCAGAGATGTAAAGGCAGCGTGGAGGGAAGGGTAAATTCCTAGAAGGGGCATGCTAGTAACAAGGTTATAACTACTGATCTAGATATATCAATTCATTCCTATGTATTATAAACAATATCAGCTAATTTATTCAAGCATTCTATAATTTCTTACCAGTGATGTAGAACATCATTCATAAGATAAATGATATGTAGTTTATGATTGAATGGACCTGTAGTAGCTGTAGCTCTGAAATGAAATCATATGATTGAATTAATTTGGAGTGGCTGTACTTCTGAATTAAAACAATAAGTATTGTCTATTGTTTCTTATGAGAATTACATGTTTATTTTACACGAATTTTGATATAAGCGATGCCTCTTGGAACGCATCTATCGCGTATATCAAGAATTACCTGTACTAGTTTCACTTAAAAAAGTGTATATATTAAACTCACATGACACTGAAAAAAATATGATACACAACTGAATATCATCAATGCAAACAATGCAAAAGACAAAACTCACTTCCACAATAAATATCTAGCAAGCCACTGGTTCTTGGCAGGAGACTGAGCATTGGTGAAGATCCAATGCTTCCCATTTGAGATTGAGTCCTTGGTGCATGACTCAGTGATGGGGCCCAGCAGCTCATCTAGCTCATGAGTTGAAAATCCAAGGTCATTGGCTTCATTGCGCAACACTTCACCTCTGGCAACATAAATACCCTCCCTCACCTGACCTTCCTTTTGCTGATCTAGAACCTGTAAAGAATAAATTTGTTTATATCCTCAAACTATAATCAGGAAACTTCAAAGCATGCAGTGAAAGTGCTACTTCTGAAATGAGATATTGACACATGATCCCCCCCACCACCCCGCAAAAAAAAAAAAAAAAAAAAAAAAAAAAAAAAGTACAACATTTGACAAAACACTGTTACATTAAACACTAGTAACTGAAAAAAAATTTATCTAATAATCAATATGTAAAATACAATCCAGAATGTCTACCTATATTGTGATCCAGTAAAACAGTAAGATTAGGAAAAGGAATATATATGGTGGTATAGTGGATAAGGTGGTGAGTGTGGGGTCGGGTAGACGTCCACATGTAGGTTCAAATCCTACCATGTACTGCCTTGATACTTTGCCATTTGTCTCTGAGTGGTTTAAAGTTACCTACATGTCACCATGATACCCAGGTTCTAGATGGTTACACCAAAAATGCACTTAGGTGGTGACATGGCCCCTAATATGGGAACCACTATAAATAAAATTACCTGCCCCACTAATGGTTGGAAGCTGAACAGTGCTTCCCATACATACTCTTCGAGTATAACTACAGGTTCTATAAGCCATAAAAAAAAAGAAAAGAAAAGAAAAAAAAAAATAATAAAATAAATAAATAAATAAATAAATAACACACCAATTGTTGAGCTGCTAAATTCTGTTCACTCTGGTGTATTTGCTCCTGCAACTGTTGCTGCTGGTTCACCAAAGACTCAATTGTTACACTTGGAGGTGGATGGGGAGGTGGCTGGGCAAACCCAGATGTAGTAGTGGGGAATGGTCCTGGCTCTCCAGCCTGAAGAAAGCAAAAGATGGTAGTAGTA
This sequence comes from Portunus trituberculatus, assembly GCF_017591435.1. NCBI lineage: Eukaryota > Metazoa > Arthropoda > Malacostraca > Decapoda > Portunidae > Portunus > Portunus trituberculatus. The sequence goes on from NC_059296.1 coordinate 838,385, forward strand.
TGTCATGTCTGGTGAGATAGTAATTTATTTTGTCTTAAAAAAACTAAGCCAAATTTATTTCTGGAAATATTGTGACATTTCTCACTTGAAATAATTCAGTCCTTCATAAAGAGAAAAACAGAACCAACTTCAAAATTTTAACTCCTTTCTGAATTCAATTATTTACTTCAATAAACTTAACTTTACTTTCATTGTCTTCTAGAATCTTTCTTGAATAAACAAACATCTAAGTCATTATATATTAAAAATTTGGATTGGTGACTCACCTGTGGAGCTGTGTATGTTGAGTCACCTGGAGGTGGAGGTGGAAATGACTGAGAGGAGTGACCAAATGGGGGCTCTGTGGTGCTGGTGGGCACAAAAGAAGTTGGGGTTGCAAAATTTGGATCACCTGGAGGAAATGTTGTAGGTGGCTCACTGCTTGGGGGTGGTGGAGCAAACTGGCCCTGAGAAAAGCCTCCTGTAGTGACAGGTGCTTGTGGGAACTGAGGAGGAAGGTCAGGTTCAGGATATCCTGAAGTGGGAGGGTATGCATAGGCTGGTGGAAAGTTTTGTCCAGGGAAACCACCACCTCCACCACCACCAGGAAATCCTTGTGGTGGGGGAGGAGGCTGGTGTAGTGCAGGCTGTGGGGAAGGCTGAGACTGCTGTTGCTGTTGCTGTTGTTCACGAGCTTGCCGGTGTTTCAAAACTAAAATAAAAAGGAAAACATTACATTCTTAGATGCATTAAGGGAGAGAAAACAAAAGATAAAATATATATATATATATATATATATATATATATATATATATATATATATATATATATATATATATATATATATATATATGCAAAATTCTTTCATTGCCTCAACAATTCAGAGCTGTATCCATGGGCCCATACAATGCACTGGCAGATCCCTCTACTGGTGGATCTGATTACAGCATTGGATTAAGCAGAATTCTAGACAAGGAAGAATCTGAATGAAGTGGATTTTACAAGCAACCCAACTACTAAAAATACAGAGCAACAAAATACTAACTTGCTTGCTCAGTTGTGACCTTGTACTGATAGTAGTTGAAATACTCTCCACCAAACAGAAAACTGAACTTGGGATTGTCCTTCTGCTTAGTTTTGGTCATCTGTTCAAACTCGGGGCCATTGCGTGCCACAAACTGGGCCAGCTTGTCAATGATGTTTTTAAGTTCCTGGTCTGCAAATTAAGGAAAAAGGTTTAAAAATATATCAAAACCTAAACTGTATTTCATCTCAAGATATTATAACTAATTGAAGATGCACTAAATAGTACCATAAATGGGAAAGCAAAAAGGAGCTTCAGATGGCTAGTAAATGACTATGCAAGAGATGGTTAAGGTAAGTATAGTATACCTACCAAAAAACTTTTTTTCCACCAAGTTCCTAAGCTTGTTTGTCCTGGAAAGAGGCAGCAATACAAAACCCAAGGAGTTACTACTGGTAAGATTTAACAAATACTGCCATAATTATTTGCTTTCTCCCACTGCAACTAATTATGAATGCCAGTCAACTCAGCCCATGACCAACTCGGCCCACTGCATATTCAATGAAACACCTGCAAGAAATTACAATAGAAATAAAACTAATTATTTATAATATGGCCACATTTCCCCCTCCCACCACCAAAAACTTAATACATATTCCAAATTTATCTAAAATAACCTATCCTAGCTGTGGGCCCCAGCCCTCCATGGACCCCTCTCCTAGGATATTACTTTTTTTTTTTTCTTTCATTCCAGGAGGGGCAACTGGCTATAGGCAACAGAATACGGAAAAAAAATGGCCCACTGGGTTGCCAGTTCCCTCAAAGGTCAAGTGAGTTATCCAAAATTCAGGAATGTCTTGAAACCTCCCTCTTAAAAGAAGTCAAGTCATAGGAAGTTGGAAACACAAACACAGGTAGGGAGTTCCAGAGTTTACCAGAGAAAGGTATGAATGATTGAGAGTACTGGTATTAGAGAGTTGGACACAATAGAAGTGAGAGGAAGAAGAAAGCCTTGTGCAATGAGGCTGCAGGAGAAGGGAGGCATGCAGTTAGCAAGATCAGTAGAGCAGTTAGCATGAAAATAGTGATAAAAAATAGCAAGATATGCAACATTCCAGCAGCGAAAAAGAGGTTGAAGACAGTCAGTCAGGGAAGAAGAGTTGATGAGACGAAAAGCTTTTGATTCCACCCTATCTAACAAAATTGTGAGAGTGGAATTCCCCCAAACTTGCAAAGAATACTCCATACAAGGACAGGGCTCTTGTACAGAGTTAGCAGTTGGAAGGGCGAGAAAAACTAGCAAAGACGCCTCAGAATGACTAACTTCATAGAAGCTGTTTTTAGTAAGAGGCGAGATGTGAAGTTTCCAATTTAGATTATGAGCAAAGGATAGACTGAGGATGTTCAGTGTAGAAGATGGGGACAGCTGAGTGTCATTGAAGAAGAGGGAATAGATGCCTGGAATGTTGTGTTGAGTTGATAGATGGAGGAACCTGAAGGGTTGGTCATCTCTGAAAACATGTGGAAAAGTGTATGGTGGTATCATCAGCATAGAATTGGATATGGCAAGAAGTTTGGTTAAGAAGGTCATTAATGAATAATAGAAAGAGAGTGGGTGACAGGATAGAACACTGAGGAACATCACTGTTAATAGATTTAGAAGAACAGTGGGCCATCTACCATGGCTGCAATAGAACGGTCAGAAAGGAAACTTGAGATAAAGTTGCGAGAAGGACAGAAACTGTAGGAGGGCAGTTTTGAAATCAAAGCTTTATGCCAGACTCTATCAAAATCTTTTGATATGTCTAACATGACAGCAAAAGTTTCACCAAAATCTCTAAAAGAGGATGACCAAGACTTAGTAAGGAAAGCCAGAAGATCATCAGTAAAGCCATACTGGTGATCAGAGAGAAGATTGTGAAGTGACAGATGTTTGAGAATCTTCCTATTGATGATAGATTCAAAAATTTTAGGTAAGCAGGAAATTAAAGCAATAGGGGGGTAGTTTGAGGGATTAGAACAGTCACCTTTTTTAGGAACAGGCTGAATGTAGGAAAATTTCCAGCAAGAAGGAGAGGTAGAAATCCATAGACATGGTTGAAAGAGTTTGGCCAAGCAAGGTGCAAGTATGGAAGCACAGGTTTTGAGAACATGGGCATGGAAAACATCATTATGAAAAACTTTAATTGTAGGCATGAAATAGTTAGAAGGAGGAGGAGACGGGGGGACAAGCCCAGAATTATCCAAGGTGGAAGTGTTAGCAAAGGATTGAGAGAAGACTTTAGCTTTAGAGACAGATGTGATGGCAGTTGTGCCACCAGGATTAAATAAAGGAGGGAAAGATGAAGAAGTAAAAGTTACCGGAGATATATTTGGCCAGATGCCTGAAATCTCGAGGGGAGTTTGAGTTTGAAAGGTTTTGACATTTTCTATTTATGAAGGAATGTTTGGCAAGTTGAAGAACAGACTGCATTTGGCATGATTCCAGGCAGAAATATAAAGTGCATGAGATTAAGTACCTTTTGTGGGCAACCTCTCTATCATGTATAGCATGAGTATAGGCTGTGTTAAACCAAGGTTTAGAAGGTTTAGATTGAGAAAAAAATGAGGAATGTACGTCTCCATGCCAGACACTATCACCTCTGTTATGCCTTCAAGAGATGGGTCTCTAACATGAAAGCAGTAAGCATTTCAGGGAAAATCAGCATAATACCTCCTCAGGTCCCCACAGCAGGCTGAGACAAAATGCCAGAGGCACCTCTGCTTTGGGGGATCCTGAGGAGGGATTGGAGAAATAGGACAAGTACAAGTGAGATTGTGATTGGAGGAGCCCAACCGAAAAGATATGATAGACGAATAAGCAGAAGGATTACAGGTAAAGGAGAGATTAAGAAAGTTGGGCATATCTCCAAGGTGGTTAGGGATACGAGTAGGATGTTGCACCAGTTGCTCTAGGTCATGGAGGATAGCAAATTTGAAGGCTAATTAACCAGGATGAGGAGAGAAGAAAGCCAAAGCTGGTGGTGAACATTGAAATCTCCAAGGATGGAGATCTCCATGAAAGGATAGAGGAATAGAATGTGCTCCACTTTGGAAGATAAATAGTCAAAGAATTTACTTTAGTCAGAGGAGTTAGAGAAGAGATAGATGGCACAGATACATTTAGTTAGAGAGTGATCATTGAGTCAAAGCCAGATGATGGAAAACTCAGAAGAATCAAAAGTGTGGGCACGAGAGCAAGTTAAGTCATTGTGCACATAGATGGAACATTTAGCTTTGGAATGAAACTGAGGATAGAGAAAGTAGGAGGGAACAGAAAAGGGGCTATTGTCAGTTGCCTCAGACACTGTTCTTCGGTGAGGGAAAGAATATGAAGTTTAGTAGAGGGAAGGTGGTGTTCTACAGATTGAAAATTAGATTTAAGACTGCAAATGTTGCAGAAATTAATGAAGAAAAAAGTTGAGGGAGGTGTCAAGATATTTGGGTTGCTACCTGAAGAACAGTCTGACCTGGGGATATTTCTGGTCCCCTCCCAGAAGGGGACTCCGAGCCTGGATTAGGAGTCACCATTATTTTATTTTGAGTGAAGGAAGTGTGTGTAGTAAGTGCATGTAGTTTTGTGAGAAGGAAGAGAGTTTTGCTTAGAGGGCAGGCTGTGACTATCCTCTTGAGTTGTGAGACACAAAAGGAAACGTTCTGTGAGATCACAACTAGCTTTAATGGAAGGTTCATACCACCCCCTGAATTGAACCAAACCAGAATTTATCTGGAACAGAACTAGTGCTGTCAGATCTCGTAGGAGTAGATTATTGTTTTGGTAGGTGTTCTCCACCTAACAAGTGCTATTACAGCCATAATACATGTGTGCCCTGCAATTTCTCTGTTTACGGCAAGATCACTGACTCTTCTACATGTTATTATGAGTTTTGTGCTTGTATCTGATGTGGCTAGATTAAAAAGCTTTACCCAAATCAAAATTAAATTTACTCTCTTCAAGCCCACATTGCATATCTGCACAGTATCAAGCCTGCCTCAGTAGACCTAGCAGTGACTGGTGACTAACTTGCATTGCATGAAGCCTGCCAAGAAATATTGATCAATTTAGTTTCACCCACCCATGGAATCTCTGAAGTGGTTTATGTTTTCTTGGTGAGAAATGTAGTGAATTGATTGACTGTATATATATATATATATATATATATATATATATATATATATATATATATATATATATATATATAGATATATATATATATATATATATATATATATATATATATATATATATATATATATATATATATATATATATATATATATATATATATATATATATATATATATATATATATATATATATATATATATATATATATATATATATATATATATATATATATATATATATATATATATATATATATATATATATATATATATATATATATATATATATATATATATATATATATATATATATATGTACTGATCGATCAAGTAGGTCAAGGTCATTACCATGTCAAGTTATCCAAACTAACCCATCAACAAGGCTGGAAGAAGAGGATAAGGCATACAGTGAGTTGTATATGATGAGTGATGAATGTAAACATGTAAATATCCATTGTAAGAGTTGATCTTTCTATGTGAAACTAATGGTGAGTAACGAGACAGAAGCCCCGAACCAGGACCTCGAGGAGGGGAATGAACGAGTAAGTGAGCAGATTGAGAGAAACACGAACTGGGGGATTGTCACGTGTGAACCCACCCTGAGGGAAATACCGAGGACTTATAAGCCAGGTAAGCGCAGCGGCCTGACACACACAGTCAGCAAGCTGGCCAGACCTGTCAGACAAGCTAGACTCTCTCTCTCCCTACTCTGCAACGACCCAGAAATGGTGAGTTACTGGAAAGACCTGGAAGACAGTGAAGTGATCGAGTGGGTAAGAATAGTGATCAGTGATGGAGGTTTGATTGGAAAACTTTGGTACTGTGTTACAAGGTGTGAAGGTGGAGAGTGAGGTGTCAGGAGAGATGTAGGAGCACCACCGTATGATGGAGAACTTAGTGACGCCGGACAAGGCAGATGATGGTGCCTGGCCTGTGACCACTCCAGGTCAGGTCCCCCTTTTCCCCATGACCAAGTCATCGGGATACAGTTGTCTGTCGTGAACGCCAAAATAAGGAAAGAAGGAGCGAGGAAGCGAGAGGATTTATCTACAATTAACTATCCAAGCCCGGGAGGCAACGGGTCAACAGAAGGACGTGTGGAGAAGCCAGGGGAATAGACGCAGCGGAGGATCACCGTTAGGAGGGAAATACAGGAAGATTGATTGTGACAGTGGCTAGGTCGCCCTGCTAGATTGGGCAACTACTATACTGTGGAGAATATATGGATGTACATAGTATGAATCTCTGTGGGTCATTCATCCTAGATAGTTTTCCCAGTTTTTGCTATCTCAAAAATTGAGTGGTGGCAGCTAAATCAGAAGAGTAAAGTAAAATGTTCAGTACATATATATATATATATATATATATATATATATATATATATATATATATATATATACTGTATATAATTTCCATCGCAAATTAATATTTGATAGTTTTTTCAACTCCAGCTTATGCCTACTTTTCATTCCCAACAATCTAGTGGGACCTGTGGGAATTCAGGGTTTCTGGTTGGGGATCATTAAGTCAAGTAATATGCATTACAAAAGAGGTTAGAAATCAACAAAATCACATGAAAAAAAAACTCTGAAAATACTCTGATGGTGGCAGCGGCAGCTGGATGCGGTGTTGCTTTGTTTATGTTGAGTGATATTGGCAATGCTACACTTCTAGATGCATCTGCTACACTACATCCTCCAAGGGATACAAACAAAATTAACCTTATAACCTTCTAGCTGGGGAGACTGCCCCCTGGATCCTAAAAGGTTATTGACCAAACACAACATATCAACATTTTAGCCAGGGGTGGGCTGTGCACCTCCTGGACACCCCTCAAAGGTTATTAACTAAACCCAACATCATAACCTTATAACCAGGGGCAGCTGCACCTGACAAATTCTAGCTTCACCCAATCAACAAATTTCTGACAAGCATTAAATTGAGGTTATAATGTTTGGTTTGGTTAGTACCTTTGTGAGAGGGTTTGGGGTGGGGGCGCTAAAAGGTTATTACATTGGGTTCGGTTAGTAACACATGGGGGCTGTGGTGTAGTGTATACAGCCAGATGTATAGCGTTGACAACAGTGCTGAACATAAACCAAGCAACGCTTGACGCCGCCCCCATCAAAGTATTTTCAGAGACTTTTTGTTGATTTCTGACATTTTTTTGCAATGCACATTATTTTATTTAATGTTCTCACCCAAAAAAAATCCCAATTTTCCACAGGTTCCCAAAGATAATTGGGAATGAGAGGTAGGTATGAGCTGGAGTTGAAAAAAAATCATCAAATATAATACGTAAAATATACATTTGCAACGGAAATGACTTACCATCAATCAATTCAAGTACATTCCTCACCAAAATAACATGAGTCACATCAGAGATTCTATAGTTGGGTGAAACTGCAAACTGACTGGAATATTTTACTGGTCATACAAGACACTAGCTGAATACAAGTTCATAAATATGCATTAAACTTGTTAAAAGTAAAATAATCAAGTTCTGATTGATGGTCCGAGATGGTTCCCTAGTTTAGGCGAGCTGGTAATAAAGAATGGTCCGAGTTGGCAATGGGCCGAGTTGGATGCACAGCCTAACTACCTGGTTGATGATCCATTTCCATGCTGCAAGTTGTTGCCAGGAAGCAGGCTTAGTCCACATTCATTTCTAGGTCAGAGTGTCGTGGAGAGACATCTACAGACTTGTAATTGCCTCAATCCTCGCGGACACAAGTAGTACTAGAAAGAATTGTAGTTCATCACGACACTGGTGACACATGGGGCGGCGGGGCGTCCATGTCACTCGAGGAAGTCACCATTACACTTCCTGCACCAGTACTGTCAATACTCACCTGGAGGAGGCTGAGGGAGCTCCATTTTGAGGTTACTAATGTCAAGGCTCGTTAAGTATGACAGCAAAACGGCGGCACACAGCACAGCATCAAAACACCACCGCGTCCCTGCGCCGGGATTGTAAACATTACCACCACCACCGCCGCCGCCAGTGATGCCACACCACCGGCCTCGACTGTCCTAGGAAAGCTGAATTCTTGATCCTTGTCTAACCATTCACAATATGGTGACTTGACTTCAATAAATCTGCAATCACACATTGAATTCAACTTCCTATAATCACTCATACATTGCAGTAAAATGAATGTTTGAATTAAGGGAAAATGAGCTACGCCAGAAATTACTATTTCTTTCGATGTTTCTGGAAGTATTAACTAGATTTGTTGTAAAGATGCTTCCAATGATGAACAAATTAAATGTAGGCTATATAGAAATATGTAAAATAAGTAATACAGTGGACTCCAAGAAGAGTGTGTGTATCACAATCACTCATTTTAACGCAACTTATCCCAAAATTGTTAAAGGGCTATGAAAGTAAAGAACATGCATTACTGGAGTAAAATGTATTATCTCATTACGATGTAATTATTTTCCATGACTCATTATAGCTAAAAAGTAAAAAAATTAAACCCACTACCGTAGAAATTAGACCAATTGCTGACAGTGTTACCACGTCAGAGTCACCATAATCATCATCATCATCAGAGAGAGAGAGAGAGAGAGAGAGAGAGAGAGAGAGAGAGAGAGAGAGAGAGTATGGAAGAAGTGTGGGAAGAGAAACCATGGTGTTGCTGCTGGAATTGCAAGAGGACTGTGGCAGTGAAGTAGCCTACTTGGAATGCTGACTTATATAGAGAGTCTTCAGCTGAACATTACTCCTCCACTCTCTCTCTCTCTCTCTCTCTCTCTCTCTCTCTCCAATAGATTTCTCCCACAGTAAATCATGTTAGAGGAGGAAGTTGACTAGTTACCATATGGATGTGGTGGACGGGCATAGCTGGTGGAGGAGGGGAGTGTGTTGCATGATGTGTGACAAGAGTGAGTAGGTGGTGGGAAAACGGATGAGAAAAAGAAAGAATGCTACTTTGTCAAAATTCTGTTTTGTCACTCTCCTCGCTATTTTCTACATGATGATATATTGAATTCGAATTGTGGTTTCCATAACACAACAATTATTACCTGAATTTCATCTTTCACTACTCACTCTAAAGTCTAAACTCTAAAGTCCAAACTCTGTCGATTTGTCTTGATTATTTGTAATGGGTTCCAGTGAACAATATTGGGATTTCAAGGATATTTTCAATTGATTCCAATGATTGTTTAACAGTGAGTCCTCATTGTGAATGATAGAAAATAACTGAGCTCGTTTTATTATTTCTATGGCTTTTGTAAATAGTTCGAAAGATCTCAGAACAAACACAGACAAAATTTACAAGTAGTATCTATCATTGTTAGCTAATGATGGATGTCGAGGAAGTGACATACTCTCGTTCATCACTTCATCACTTACCTGCTACGTATGCAGAAAGACAACTGTTCCTTTCATGTCGAAATGATTGTATGAAGTTATTCTTCCAATCATCCATCGCTCCTTCAACGCAATTTGATCAAGATTCAGCATCATATAATATATGTAAAAATAGTAATAATAATAATAAGATAAAAACGAATAACATCTTATTTAGATGCTCATTACCTAGTCTTCAAGTTGGTTAATGTTCATCTTTATCAGTCTACACACATAGGATAGTGATGTGATTCTGACTTTATCAAGACAGATATGAATAATTTAATTTGCATTATATACTGTTGATGAATGTGTTCAAAACAAGATAAGTTAGCAACACTAAAAATAAAACTCGAGCTAGGGTTTTAATCATCAGCAGATGTTAAAGATAAGTCGGTAATATCGAGAAGATTCACTACAAAGTTCTAACCTGATTAGGGGCTGCTCACTTCTGGGATTTTTCCCTTGGTAAGCGGGGCAGTGACTGTCTCCTCTGACCTGAGGAATGGTGTACGTGGTGTGTGAGGTCAGTCTTACCCAGTGACCGGTAATACTGAAGACGTGTTTCTAAGGATACATGTTTGCTTCACTTATTTGTTGACTTTTTTGATAGAAGTCCCACAATACTCAATAATGAGGGAAGCATTAAGAAAACATTTAAATCTACCGTGTAGTACTGTGGTGTAGTTATGGTAATGCAGTACATTGTATTTAGGTCAATGTACTACAAGTTGTTTAATGAAAATAAAGAATAAAACAAAATATGTTCGGTTCAATATTTATAGAAGAAATAAAATACTATAAAAACTTTTCAGACAAAAAGTACCTTTTGCAGCAGGTTAAAGTAATGGGCGGTGACATCGAACTTGATGAAGGTACTCACCAAAGGAGCGTTTCGGACCAATACTTTAAGAAACAATTCCATAAAAAAAGGGGAAAAAAACATCATAAGCACTTCGATTGTTACTCATAGGATCCCAGTAAAGGAGAGTTTTGTGTACGTCTTAGCACAGGCATATACATACAAAACCACTATGTGTATGCGTGTGTCGTTCCCATTTACGGACAATTTACAAAATAATGGCTGTACATTCAATGGACTAATATCTATATATCACTGAAGCAGTTAACATACACACTCACAAAGGCCTCACTTAACACAGCAGTGGCTACGACTTTCCTCAGTACAACTTCTAGTGTTCAAACAATACATTATGAATTTAACAGTTAGAAAATAAAGTGTTGCTCTAAAAAGAACATTTGACCAGACTTAAATAGTAATCAAGGTTAATAATAATGTGTATCTAAGTTTCGTAAATATAATTCCAAAAATATCTTAACTCGTAACAACCCGTCGATATATTTTATTTATTCTTTATTTTTATCAGAATGCGTCTCATATGTATACAGTGAAAATCATATATCATAAAAAATGTTGCATATGAGTTTCTTATTTGGATCGGAATATATTGTGTCCTATGCCATTAGTAACAGATCACGCTGACTACTGTTTGTGGCGCTGTATTTACATGGTATACGATCTCTAACACACACACGGCAACGGGGCCTCTCCTTCTCCCTCCTGCAACAGATTTATTAAGACAACTTCGTGTCTACATACACATGAAGACTAATGACTGAGTTTCTTTACAGCTTATATACTATTATTTTTCTGTTAGTTGATTTACACGGCACAAAATTGGAGCCACATAAGCGATTAGATAAAAGAAGTGAATTTCATAGTGCCTCTCTGCTGACAGTTGTTTGTTGGGGGCGCGGGGAGACCGGCAGCTGGCCTTGGGTTACGAGTATTGGAAAATGTCACGAGACTATCTAAGCGTCTTGGACTGAAACCTTGTATCCTTTGGTGAAGCCTAGAAGATTCTCCAATCAAAGATCTGCGGAACACTCCCCATCTGGTAGAAGCACAGGGCCTCTTGTGGCACAGGACAGGACAGGAAGGACATGCGCAGTAGTAGTAAATTCAGTCACTTGGCAACTGCAAGCATTCCGATTATCCATTTGGTTAAGATTTCTTGTGGAGTTTTCTGGCAGTCCGAATTTATACACTAAGTATCACAAACAGTCATTATCTCAGTTTTTCGTGATGTTCGCCGATAAGAAGCCGCGTGGCTTTGGACTGGTGACGCAGTGGATCTTGAACCACTGAGAAGATGGCCACTCCGCAGCCCAGGAAGTGATGGCATTCTTAGGCGACACGCACTCACACACAGCTGTTTCTTCAAGCATCCCTGCAGGTTTCAGGGTCGTCTGCTACTGGATTCACTCATATATGTGTTAATATATTTATGGTTATGATTAATTATGTCTAGAAACAAGAGAATCTCAAATTCTCCACCTTTCTGGTCGTGTGCCCGGCGGTGCCTGCGAGCCCCGTGCTTCGGACAGGCGCCGCCAGGGACCGGCGGTTCGAATAGTTTACAAAATCATGTCAATGACAATTACATCAGCCTTCCCGCACCCTATATTATGGATCAACAATATATCTTATGTATATATTATATTTACCGACTGAGGTCTGACTAACAGACTCCTCTCTTCTGTACAATTAGTCTTTTTTGTTATCTGAATAGATGACTATCAAGGATATCAAAATATATTTCAACTGTGTCAAGTTCTTACAGAACATTTAAAAGAATATATATATGTATATAACTATGAAATACATATAAAACCTCAGTTAAAAATATTCACATATAAGACAATATCTTACAAACTGACATCCCATTAACTATGTGTTTTCACCAAAGGTCTCGCTCACGTACCACAACACTCATGGCAAACGTAATCTTTACACTGGGAACAGAAGACCTGACCAACTAACCTAGGCACTCCTAAACAGCTTGTTATATGCAAATTCATATATCATGAAATGATTGAAACGAAAAACAAACTTATGGCCATAATGAGAAACTCCAACAACATTCATCTGGCACCACTGAGGAGACTGGCGGCCAGCGGCGCAAGATGAAGTAGGATGGACAGCTGGATGAGCAGCGGGGACCAGTGGGCCGGGGAGTTGCTGCTGCTGCCGGCCACTGCACACTCACCTGTGGAGCACATAGCAATACTGTTATATTCGGGAAGTAGTTGAGAAATGTTCAACTATGCGTGATGATAGGAGGGATGAGACCTAAAGGATCACAACACTCTGTGAAGACAATGTTTCTCTCTCCATGTTCAGCCCCGCAGTGACGGACGAGAGGCAACCTCGAAAACCGGCTGATATGAACACCCGGTAAAAACTGACCTCATGCAACAACAACAACCAAAGCAGTGTAGTGGTTAGCACGCTCGACTCACAATCGAGAGGGCCGGGCAAATGGGCAAGCCTCTTAATTTGTAGCCCCTGTTCACCTAGCAGTAAATAGGTACGGGATGTAACTCGAGGGGTTGTGGCCTCGCTTTCCCGGTGTGTGGAGTCTGTTGTGGTCAGTCCTACCCGAAGATCGGTCTATGAGCTCTGAGCTTGCTCCGTAATGGGGAAGACTGGCCAGGTGACCAGCAGGCGACCGTGGTAAAAATGGTGAAAATGAAAATGGAAAGGCCGCGCACCGGGCTCAACTGCCGGAAGCCTTACCTTGGGCTGTGAGGTTGAAGCTGAGTGGGGTGGTGCGGGGGACGTGGCGCCGCGGACAGGAGTGCGCGTGCGCTGTTATTTGCAGAGTTCTGCTATTACTTGTGCTATTGCTGTTGGGCCTCTTTTGGTTATTGACTGAGGTGGCTATTAGGCAGAGGCGGTGTGTCGGGGGGTCGGGTGTGGACGCCACAACGAACACTGAGCTGCCCTCGGCCCAGTGCCCGTGACACACGAAAGCTGCGGGAAAGGCATACTTAGACATGGCTGTGGTGGGTGACGCACGTCATGAAGGCAACTTGACTCACAAAACACAGTGTCTGGTAAATCATAGAAGCAAAATATCAAGTCAGATCAGACACGAGAGGCCGCTTCAAATAGACAAGAAAGTCTCAAGTCACTTCAAACAGAGAAAGATTATTGCCAGTCTTTACTTATAGCTGGTGTATGGAACATTATATGAACTAATTAGTTTCCGCCAGCCATAACTCACAATGCTTCGTGGTTTGCTCAGTACAAGCGTGGACGAACTTGAGGGCGTAGAGGGAACTGCAACCCGCCCTAAGGTGAGTCACGTCATGCCCACACTCGCCCTCCCCAGCCGTCCACACGCCCACGAAAGGACAGGCACGGCGAGTGGGCGTGCTGCCTGCAGGGGAATATCCGCAGATCAAGTAACAATATAAGGCTTTGGAGAGAGGTGTGTGTATAAAAAGGAAAGAACGAAGATGAAGAAGAAGAAGAAGAAGAAGAAGAAGAGAGAGAGAGAGAGAGAGAGAGAGAGAGAGAGAGAGAGAGAGAGAGAGAGAGAGAGAGAGAGAGAGAGAGAGAGAAAGTTTAACACCCATCAGTTCTCCCTCATCCAGGTTTTAAAATCTGCTCCACATAATCATAACTGTTCAATTCAGACTAGCGCGGTCATCTTTACGGTTTGCTTCTCTTCGAAACAAGTTTAGAAAATTAAAATATTCTAATCAATATATGGGAACTGTAAACTGAGAATCTGATCCTTGCACACTTCTTCTCCAGGGTGGCAATCATAATGTGTGTATAAGGTACAGTGCATGCTCAATCGCACATTTCTTTGTGTTTGCGTCGCTGTATTGGTGTACAGGACAGGGTTTCAGAAACATTTTATATTCTCCTATCTCCATATAACCTTTTATCCGGGATACTTTAAAATTATGGATGTTCTTTGCTCGTGCCACCTCTACCTAAAGGCCATTCAAATGCCAATGCTTCCATTCTAGAAACTGAACTTTTTCTCACATTTCCTACACGTAGAATATTGGAATTAATAAAGGCAATATGTATAGGCAATGTGAAACAAAAAATTCAGTGCCTGGTGAGAGAAACTTCACATGTTTCTATTTTTTCCTTCTTCCTACGACTCGAATAGATTCAAAGGAGTATCAAGACGCCTCTGGATATTAAATTGGCCGGGTCACTGTGGCCAGTACACACTGGTGCACCCATCCCCCATTAAGGCACAGCGCGGGGCGAGGCTTACTGGTGAGAGTGGTGTGCGGGGCTGTGGACGTGTTGAAGTGCTCGGGCTCGCAGGCATCCACGGCGCGGAAGGTGCGGGAACCTGATCGTGGGAAAAAAAAAAAAAAAAAGTTTTAGTATTGGGTACTTGCTGATGGACATATTCGTACATCGCTACTTTCCGTGTTACCTCAGCGTTCATGAATATGCATATGTTATGTTAAAAGTGGTAACATGAAACCTGAAACTGAATGAATGTGTGGACAAGTGAAATTAACACATTAGTAGAGAGCAAGCTACGGGTGATATGGGAAACATGGTAATACGAATATCTCCAAGTTGCAGCAGCGCTACATTACCAAAGCTGCTTTTAAAAATTAATGTCAGTGAAAGTAGTAACATTTTACTTTATATACTAAACATGTCTAGTGAATAAAGTGATAGCTTTTCTTGCTTTCTTTATTTGTATTTCATCTTATCTGTCTATTTATTTATCTTTTTGCTATAATCGAAGAGTTTCGGAGCGTCCTGGGTTACGCAAAGACTCACCTTGCTGCATCTCAATAATGTGGCCGTCCCTGCGGTAAAACACGGTGCAGATGAAGCCGCTGGTGCTGCGGAGGGTTCAGGAAAGGTATGCATTAGCGTCTCATCAGTCCGGAATTTCATAATATTCCACAAATATAAGCAAAATGAAATTCATCTTTTAAAAATAGATGTGCAAAGTAATTTCCATTTGTTTACTTTCGCTTCAAGAAAGGAATACCACAGACGCGTCCCCATGTAGGTACCATGTAGCACTAGTAGTGGAGGGCGTGCGTGGTCTTGGACTTTTCACACTACGTGCATAGTATCAAATTTCAGAGATGGGGTCGATAATACAGTTCTGTATTCGAATAGGAATAATTCAGATTCCTCGAAATACGAATACTTTTCTTATTATTCGAATACGAAGGAGACCACCTCGACATGTAATAACAGTTGCTCGAAATGCGAACACGACTACACACAGATACTGTATTTGAGTGTATTCAAATTCGAATAATGAACACGAATACTCCATCTCCGACAACAATATTAGTGTGGGTGGTTATCCCGCTGCATTCGGTCAATGTTTGATAATTCAGATTGTAAGACTCGTGCCTTTCGTCACGCATCACTGGCAACCTGTGCGTGCAGCTCAGCATTACACGTAACATCTCACTTCTAAATGTAATCACCTGATAAATATTGACTTTTCATACAGCATTTTATATGAAACTCCTTTGTTCATCTCAATATTTCATGTTGAATTTCGTACAAAAAAATTACACATTCAACTGACTACCAAATTTACGTGTGTGGGTAAAGTATTGGTGCCGATACCATCAATATCGACATCGGTTCTGACATCAGTAATGGCGTTAATATTGAGAAAAGACGAACAAACAAAGGACAAAAAATAGATAGAAAGAAAGAACAAAAACAAGGAAAAAGGAAAAAAAGGAAAAAGAAAACGTTAAAAAGGCACACATTAATCAGAACCACCTCATATGTGTATTCTATTAGGTTTTTAGCAGTCATTGTTGTATAATTAAGGGGGCGTGTGATTTGGTAATCATAATCCGCTGCCTCAACAAAAAAGGTCACCAGGTACAAGGTCCGGCCGCGCTGCGCCCTTACAACCAATGCAACATTCTCAGTGTCTCGCGGGGTCACCTTCATGCTCTACTTTCATTGATTTTGTGTTTTATTTCTTTATTACTTCTTAATGATGATAACATTAATGATAATAATCACACACACACACACACACACACACACACACACACACACACACACACACACACAACAGAGCCTACATATCTTCAGGGTGAATTTCATATTTTCAGAACAAAACCCGATTTTTCTACAGAAGCACAAATTTGCAACTAGTTCATGTTCAGGTACATGTGTATTTGGATGGCAAAGTAACGACTCCTGTGAACGAGAGCGCGGTTTACGGCATCGGACTGGAAGAAGTAAAGAAACAAATGAAAAGTTCCACTTGGTAGGAGTCTAAATCAATGCTCTGGGCCCACCGCCCTCCCAGCTCCTCACCCACAGCCTGCCTCACTTCTGCGTCTGGAGGGACACACCCTCACAACGCCTAATGAAACCCTCCAAGTAGCGAGAATTACCAGCCAGTGGTGACGTGCGTGACGAACGTCACTCTGGAGGAGGTCTTCTCGCGCTCCTGGGTGCACACCAATCTCTCCTCAGGGCCCGTGGGATTCATTCCGGTTCTCTCCGGCTCTTCTGTGGACAAAGGAATACTTAGAATGGCCATATTAATAATCTTGCTACATCATCTATCGTAATCCACAATCCGCCTTGACTCAGCGCAACGTTCCCTTCCCGCCAGACTCCGGAGTGCCATCAGGCCACCACCCTCCTCTCGTGGACGGTATAAAGGGGTCCTTCCCGTGCTGAACAAGTGGTCGATGCAGACACAAGGACAATGCACGACAGTGAGGAAAGATGATGGTTCACTAACTTTATTTCTTTACCTATTGTAGGAGGTCATTCCTTCTACGGCTAAGCATGCTTCAGAATGTTACTGCATAATGCCCTGAAGAGCAGAAAAAAAAAAAAAATAAAAATAAGGCTATCGTTAACTTTTTTTTTTTTTTTAATTACACAATGGTCTAGCTACAATTACTACAACGTACTGGTACATTAAAGTGCATTTGTAAACGTTATTCTTTGAGGTAAAAAGGATCAGCATACGTGCCTTCTTTTTCTTGAGTGAGCCCGAGGGTGAGGGGCTGGTTCCTGGAGCCGTGGGAGTGGTGCAGACGCAGGGTGGTGTTGTGGTGCGTTACAGAGTAGGACACTCCCTTGTCAAGGGCGTGCCACCGACGGTGCGTTGCTACCCAAGATGGGAATTCACAGCCGCTGTAGCTTCCAGCTGTGGCAGGTCAACACAAGTATCAGAACTCACGTGAGGGAATCAATGGGCATAGCATTAAATCACGTGTATTACCGGAATGTCAATAATATCTCACACTCGCACAACCTTATGCACTCTTTGAAGTCACGATATTGGCGGAAATACAAGTGTAAGGATACATTCCTTTATATTGATATCATAACAATGACAGTGGTATTCTTCAGCCATAGTATTATAATCGTGATCACGATATTTTCTTTTACTACTACTTCTACTACTACTACTACTACTACTACTACTACAGTCAGTACTAATTAATGTCCTTGCAGTGGTAACAATCAGTACTGCGCCATCAGGAGTGTTTACCGTTACACTGGACAATGTTCAGAAAACAAAGGAAGTAAATGTAAGAATTTGCGTTTAATGATACGACTGATGCGATTAGTTATTTCCACGATGCTCCTAAGTCTGTGGATGAAAAATGAGCTCAGCTGAGGCGATGCCGTAAAAAAAGGTTCATATAAAAAATTTATGATAATGAGAAAATAAAACTGAGAAGAAAAGAGTAGTCAGGCCAGTCCTTACTCCCAAATACAATTAACTTGCCTTTTCTAATTCGTAGGTTTTTGGCACCATCGTAAGCAGAGAAGACTCCGTTGCACGTGGCGTCCCCAGACTGTGCCATGCGGTAGTCCAGGGAGTTCTTGTCGTTTCGCACCCTCTCCCAGGCGAAGCAGCGGTACCTGTCTTCATCTGTGACTGCCCTGCGCCCCTTCAGACGCCCCACGAAGTAGCGCGTGGAGCCTTCCTTCCAGTGGCCGATACATTCCACCTCAACCTCTGCGGAGCACAAAGGTTATATGGAAACCTGGCACCTCTGGCACTAGTCCAAGTGTGATCACATGTCGCAGTGCCACAGGGAAACCATGTATGTCATGAGAGAGAGAGAGAGAGAGAGAGAGAGAGAGAGAGAGAGAGAGAGAGAGAGAGAGAGAGAGAGAGAGAGAGAGAGAGAGAGAGAGAGAGAGAGAGAGAGAGAGAGAGAGAGAGAGAGAGAGAGAGAGAGAGAGATTCAGCTCACCAGAACTTTCGGTGCCCTGAACGTCAGGGCACGCCTGATACTTGAAGAGTAAGCGACTGTCGCTGGTGCAGGAGTCAATAGTGGAGGCTGGAGTGCTGCATTCGCCATGGCTGCCCGTGTAGCTGAAGGTAAGCGGCCCTTTGAACGGGCAGGGGTCCGGCGGGGCGTCGCGGCGAAACAGGGAGTAGAGTAGCGCGTCGCCGGTGATCTGGGCGCACAGGTCCGACAAGTCCTTCGACGGCTCGCACAGTGCTGGCGGGACGGGGGTTACTGGGGCTCGTGCGGACAGCCAGCAGCACATGGGTCACTATAGTGGCAGTGTTTAGGTGAGAGGAACCAGAGCCGGGTTTTCTATCCTCATATCATGTTATTTATTGAATATTAACTCAGAGAGGCCTCTTTGTGGGAAAAGTTGATGAAAATAAGAAACTCCGGGATAATTTTACGGACTGGATCCTGTCATATTTATATATTACTTTTGCAGACTGTTGGCTCTGGACACTGACTAATATTGTGTATCATTGATCAATGAAGAATGTCTTGCCAACTTTTGCCACTACAATAAAAATATTAAATTTTCTTTATAAATGAAGCATGGTATTGTGCGCCAAGTTTTCAACACATGCAAATGAAGACAGCGCGAATCTAGACCTTATGAATTTTAACGCACTTTCTAAATGAATACTTCATTCTCCTCTCATGAAATGAAAGAATGATGAAGGTCAAAGACGATACGTAGATGTCTTTACAGTATAAACCATCTTATATATATATATATATATATATATATATATATATATATATATATATATATATATATATATATATATATATATATATATATATATAATCTAAGCACATAACCATTTGGGTATTACTTCATAAACATGAGAAAACTTATCAGTAATTGCTATAAAAAGGCGAGAGAAAATATATAATGATAATCAACATTGGTAAGAAGACAAGTGGCTTACTTTCTTTATACTGGAGGACATTTGGGTGTTTCTCACTTATCACGACACATCGGAAGCAGCCATAGCTCCTGCAGAGACAATAAAGTAATGTGTTACATGATGGAGCCATCGCCAACAGTCTTGACCATGGCTGCCAAACCAAAAGACATGACATTCAGCCGGCGGCAGAGCGCGGTAGGAATCAAACACACAAGACAGAAAGGTCAAAGCTTGACCCAAGTCACTACTTCTGTGATACTCTTCCAGTATGAAGGAAAACGATCACTGTGGCATCGAATCCTTCATTTTGAGAAAGAAGGATGAAACCCACGTAATTAGTGTGAACCTTTAATTCACTTTCAGACATAATTGGGGACAAAAATACAGGAAAACAATAATGAGGATATCCCTATTATAATAATCATTATTACACACACACACACACACACACACACACACACACACACACACACACACACACACACACACACACATGCATGCACACACACACACACACACACACACACACACACACACACACACACAATAAACTGCCTTATCGCCATGCAGCTTCAGCATTACCACTGACAGGAGGGAGATGGCCTGATTGGGTGCAGCATGTTATACTGCTGTTTCCAAGCCTCCTCTCCTGACCCTTAAACACCTTCGTTTTGGTTGTGTAGGATCAGATCAGCATGCAGAATAAGACACCACCAGTGAATTAAAGTAATTTTCAAACATATCAATATAAAGATAGTAAAATAACTGAATTAACTGATGTAACCTCAGCAGCCTGGGATGTTTGTCTTCCTATCTAATGCACCAATGCATTGCTATTGCCCAAGTCAATTGAAGGTCCGTTTCTGTCATTGCGACAATTCGTCTTTGTTTGCGAATCTTGTCTCCTGGTCCTAACCACATCATATCAGGACACATGGGATGCCTTAGCGACCACAGCTAACCAGACAGATCAAAGTGACAAAGACCAAGGAGAACACTCTGCTGGCCTTGTTTCGGCTACCCAGTGCCTATGAAACGTGTTAATAATAACGCTCAGTTGATCTTTCCTCGTTTCAAAGTGATGGCCAGTCAACAGGATAAGATTAAGCTCCCTTGTTAAGCTAACGTAGTGGCAGGAAAGCTCCTTGTTAAGCTAACGTATATATATATATATATATATATATATATATATATATATATATATATATATATATATATATATATATATATATATATATATATATATATATATATATATATATATATATATATATATATATATATATATATATATATATATATATATATATATAAAGGAGACTGCCTCATGTAGGCCTACAGGCTTCTTGCAGTTTCTTATGTTCTCAGGCGCATTAAAGACTGGAGGGGAGGTCCTGCCAAGGATACGCATTTGAATCACGCAAAGAAAAAAAGAAAAATCCAAACTTTACTCACCGATCTTTGAAAAGAAATTTTTCTCCTGAGGAGTGAGTGCAGACTCCTTTGGTGGAGAACTCTGTCCTGGAGATGGAGATGACGTCCCGCACACCGCTCTGGAACCAACCGCCCCGCCAGTGTGTGGGCAGCTCGCACTCCTCTGCAACACCTGTAGTGGATCACGTCAGTCACTCATTGCACGCATTCCCTGTGTTCTGTTGTGCCTGACACACGTTCTCGCGACACTTCTAAGACAGACTATTATAAACTCGTTTTCTTTCTTTTATATACTTTTCTCTATATATCACAATCACCACATTCACTCATATACGCTGCACTTTCTTATTTTTCAATGCTTTCTACACTGACAATTCACAAGTACACACATGATACATATACACTTTTGCATATCAATCATGTCACTCATCTCATCATAAAAAAAAATAAAATAAAATGTAAACAGGACAGGTTTCTAAATAAAAAAAAAAAAAATAAATAAATAATCCGATCTGACCAACACACTCACCACTCCGTCACCTCCATCACCACTGACCACGCCACTAATTTAGGTCCTAACAAAACTGAAAGGCTGAGTCAAGCACGAACGTGATGCACTGCAGACTGAATTACATTATGCAATAATTATCAGAAAACCTGCTTACTGGACACTAATTCACTGCAACGCAGACTGAAGGCATTCTCTTAAAGAAGGATTAAGGAAAACACTGATGTTGAATGACTGACTAAATAAAAAAACATCTGAATATCTGTCTGTGTGTCCCTGCCTGACATAGCATTCACGTCATCACCAAATGGCATGCCATAGTCTCCTGGAACCAGCAGTGGCGAGGACTCACCCGTGGCGGAGGGAACGAAGAGTGCTAGACTCAGGAGGCACCACCGCCACCCGGCCTTGGACGCTAACACTGCGGCAACCTTCATCCTTTGCGACCTGAGGAAGAGGAATAAATCACGTCATTCAAATGTTCAGGATTTAGCAACACTACTCGCCATTACACAAGCGCCAGTGTTGTGGCTTTTTACGGCTCGTCATGAATCCTTTGAAGCTCTGCTAAGACACACTTCTGTTGTTCATCTTCTCTTGCAGGTTTGCTAACAAATAAAATCAGTGCAAGGTAGAGTGTGGTAACCTGGATGTCATGATCGATGCTGTGTCTCGGGTTAAGAATGTGACACAAAGGCAGCGCTGAGTGACGAGGGGACTCAGATTACTGTGTGATGCCATTTTATCTTTGTCCTTTATTCATGTCCAACCAATCTATTTTTCCTTTCTTTTATTCTTTTTATATTTGTTTATTTTTTCACATTCCCTGTTCTCATTCGTGCCCACTCTATCTCTCACTGTTTTCCCATCTCACTTTTGTATTTCAATACCTCTCTTTCTGTTTTCACCATTCTCCCTCCCTCCCCTCTTTCCTTTCATTTGTCCCTTTCATCACACACCCTCCCTCTTCCTCTCCCTTCCACTCTCCACCGTTCATTGTCCCTCTCTCAGCTCTCCCTCCCTCTCGCTCTATCTTTCTCGATATGGAGGCCAACGCTCTTCTCTTCCACACTCCCTTCGACTCCAGTTTCCACGCCTCACTCACGTGATCGCTTCCACACTATTCACCAGCACGCACCGCCACTTCTTTCATTTTTCTCCTTCGATTCTCAAAGTCTCTTCTCTAACATATTTTTCATGTAGTTATTGAATAGATTTTCGTCTGCCCGTCTCTCTCTCTCTCTCTCTCTCTCTCTCTCTCTCTCTCTCTCTCTCTCTGTGTTCAAGTGTCCTAATTCCCAGCGACGCTCCCCATTAAGGCGTCATTCACCGCCACTCCCGGGGGTTAGTGCCAGGCCGATCCTTCACCTTCCCGTCCTCCTCTTTCCGTCTCCCTGTCTATTGCGAGACAAATAAGAGATTCTGCCTCCATCTTTCCCGCCATTTGACTCATCGCCTCCGAAAGACGTCTCCTAATTATGCGTCATCTTCAATCACTACATCCTTCCCTCCCTTAAATGAATCCTACCTGCAGCGTCTCCGTCTCCCCTTCCGCGTTTGCTTCACCCACTCCGTTACGATCCCTCTCTTTCATCTCCTCCTTCCCTTCAATTTTCCTCGTCTCGCCCCCCTCTCTCATCCTCATAACTTCTGTGAGCACTCCTCCATATTTTCCCTTTCTTGAAGTATCCTCCTGGTGCTCCAAGACTCTCTCTCTCTCTCTCTCTCTCCCCTCTTCGTTCTTCTCAGCTCGTCCTTTCATTTCCCCTGCTAGATTTCCCTTCGCTTCTCCCCTCAGCCTCTTAAGTAAACCCCTAACTCCCTGTTGTCAGATCAAAGTTCACTGGAATGTCGATTTTTTTTTTCTGGGCCTCCTCCTTTCTGCTTATTATTTAATTGGTGTTTTCCTTCGCTTATTGTTAGATTAAGACGAGAAAAAAGATGAACAAAAGCTACTACCGATATGCTATAGCTATCACTGTATCATTGTGGGGAGCAGTCTTGTACGTGTGTGTGTGTGTGTGTGTGTGTGTGTGTGTGTGTGTGTGTGTGTGTGTGTGTGTGTGTGTGTGTGTGTGTGTGTGTGTGTGTGTGTGTGTGTGTATGTCCGCCGGAGTATTTACCTAGTTGTAATGTGCAGGATCTGAGCTAAAGCCGTGTTATTCTGTCTCTGTAATGGTCCGTAGCTTCCATATCTGATTACATCGATCTTAGTTATAAAACACGTTTATGTACCTGGGTCACACCATCTCCCCCCATCACCGCCACCATGACCACCACCACCACCACCACCACCACCCACCACCATGACACCTCTAGTAATGGATATGCTTGGTTTCAGACAATGAATTTCTAACTAGTAGGTTTCGGTCGTCACGTGCTAGTCCCTCTATCACTTGCACGAGTCACGACCTACAGTAACCTCGTCTTTCTTTCCTTTTACCACAGTGAAAGCAAATCAAGGTTTAATAATATCTTTTCACAAGACAGCTGTTTATGACTGGTTTCGTGTGCGTGTGCGTGTGCGTGTGTGTGTGTGTGTGTGTGTGTGTGTGTGAGAGAGAGAGAGAGAGAGAGAGAGAGAGAGAGAGAGAGAGAGAGAGAGAGAGAGAGAGAGAGAGAGAGAGAGAGAGAGAGAGAGAGAGAGAGAGAGAGTTGGTGTGTTGTGTGACAAAAAGCCATCAATAAGAACATAAAACAGTATTATTGACAAGTTAGCAGAATCCTACATCAATTAAGGGATTCCTGGACACATAAAAGACAGACAATAAAATCTCCCCAGCCAACTTTTAATTCTGGCGTAATTATCTTTCATCAGGCAGTATTTTGTTTCCTTTGTTTCGAATTATCTGAATTCTGGAGAAACGTAAAATGTTGTGGTTTTTATTACTTTTATTATTATTATTATTATTATTATTATTATTATCATAACTATTATTATTATTATCATTATTATTACTATTATTATCACTATCACTCTACTACTACTACTACTACTACTACTTTTACCACTATCATATGTATTCTTTTATTTACTATCAATATATCTACTTTTTCGTCCCCCTCATCATTATGCGAAGGTAACTGCACGAATCACGATCACACGAATGGAAACAAATCAATGGGGTTACATGGAGGGGTTCAGAATGACAAAATAATGGGGTCTACAGGGAGCGGCTCAAAACAGTGCGAGGGTAAAGCTTTGCTGTGATACACACGCATCCTGCCCGGCTAGAGTGCGAGCCCGCAGCACACCCCTCCCTGTCACTGCCGCACGGGACCAGCCACTGTGTCCTCACTGCCTCACTGCCACTGCTGCTGCTACTCCTTCGTCTTTATCCCCCTCCTCCTATTACTACTACTACTACTACTACTACTGTATACTACTACAACTACTACTACTATTACTTCTGTATACCACTACTACTACTACTACTACTACTACTACTGGTATTACTACTACTATTACTACTTGTAGTCGCCAGTCGTGGTGCCTCACACTGTGATGTGAGGCTGCTGGCGATAGAGGATGCTAAGTAATAAGAGAATAGTTAATTATCATAACTTGTAGTATTAAGGACATATGAACATTAGTAAATATAACAGTAAGTAACAGTAGTGAAGATGTACGGAGGTTAACTTAGATGCCGAGAGGTAGTGAGAGGGTTGTTTATGTGCAAAGACTGATGACGCTGCGCGTAGGATAGATAAGGACACAGAGGATCGCTGCTGATTCTGCAGGGGATGAAGAAATAGGTCGCATGTGGTGTGCCCCAGCTGCCTCTGAAGGAGGCAGATTCTGTCTGGTCGTCAGTGAGAGAGGAGTTGCACTCCGCCCTCTGATTCTCCATACATCTTATTCTGTCCAACGCCGACCCTCATTGTCGTAAGTGTTATGTTGTAGTTCATTTGCTATTTGCTACTCAGCTGAGAATTATTGTTAGTTAATTGCTATTACACTGTGAGTTACAATACACGTTTTATTACCTTTGTGTCATTGTTCATGATACTGATTTGTTCATGATTTCATGTTACTTATCACTGTGTCAATGATTATGTATAAATAGGGCATTAAGAGTTATCTGGTACACTATGATGTTTATATCGGTTATCCTTACGTTGCCTGTATGTTGTATTAAATAATCAATTATTATTATGATGGCTATATGTCTTATTTTGCATGTTTTTATTTACATTTAAATATTCCTCATACTGATGTCAATTTGATTGTCATGCAGGTTAACCGCATTAAAGCGAGTAAACGACTGGGTTGTTTTGTCATCCTGAATACTACATTCGCCCAGCGGCGAGTACACTACTACTACTACTACTACTACTACTACTGAGTTCTTTACTGTTGAAGTAAATATAAAAGTGGTAGTAGCGCCTGTTGTTGTTGCTGTTGTTGTTGTTGCTGCCACCCTCGTTGCGCTCATATATCTAATACTTATCTTCAGCATATTAAAAATCATAATGTTCAAAATAATGATACAATAAAGTTGTTTAATATGCTCGTAAATTAAGGATGTTTGCATTTATTAATAATTATATTTTTTTTGTGTGTGTTATATGTCGCGTTGTTTTTTCCTGCCTGATACGAGCTGGTTTATGTGTTGTGTGTGTGACGGTGCAGTACATGGCAAAATGAAGGCATGATTGGTTACATGATTGGCTGGCCGCCCCGCCACCGCTGCTGCCACCGCTGCCATTACTGTGGTGGTGGTGCTGGTGGCACTGTACTACTGTTACTGTTGCTGCTCCTACGACAGCAACAGCAACTATTACTATACTTCCAATACCAACATCACCACCACCACTACTACTATTATTACTATTACTACTGGTGGAGTTAGCCAGAAAAAAAGGGCTCGCTTATCAGTATGTGAAACCAGATGACACCACTGAATGGCAAGTCTCTCTCTCTCTCTCTCTCTCTCTCTCTCTCTCTCTCTCTCTCTCTCTCTCTCTCCACTGGTATTGAAAGAACTGAACACGATGCAATTTCTATCCTTGATTCATTTACTTTTGGTTCTTTCTTCTTTCTCACGTTTGTTACTTGAGGAAAGTCTTTCAACCTTGTCACTTTTTCCTGCTAGGTCATTACAGCCATTGGTGACCAGGAGTCCAGAGGCAGTCAAACTTTAACGAAGCTGCTTGAGAAAATAAAATACCAGCCGACACTGTAATCACGCCATTCCGACTCGGGGTTCTGAAGGATTAGCTTGTGAGTGGCGACGCATAGAGGCGGAGCCAAGAGCTGCGGCGGCTGGCCAGTCAAGGGCGGCAAGTTTGAGTGGATCGCACACTGCCGTCCACAACCGCTTTGTGTCCTGTTTGTTAGGGAATCATGGATAAGTTTAGACGCTGCTTCTTTCAAGGGCTTTCAAGGGTCCTTATGGTGGGTTGCGGACAGGGCCGCACTCAGCGGTACTTTCGAGATGGGCTATCTATGGCTGTTCTCTGTGATGTGAGCTGATTATCTTGCTGAGTGGTCTGGGAGAGGAGTGACTCTGTTTGTCTGTCTGTCTGTCTGTCTGTCTGTTTGTCCGTCTGTCTCTGTCTCTGTCTGTCTCTCATTCTCTGAGGGCCGCTTCATTGCACCATGTCGATGGCAATGATGAAACGCGAGCAACAGGCGTGTCATGCATTATTACTGACCCACGTGACACGATACGAATAATCTGTGGCCTTGCATCACGAGGGTGTCTTGAAGTCTTTTAATTCATATTCTGCTTCCTTGTTCGATGTTTGTTTATTCTTCATATCTTTCTGCTTCTGCAGGATAGTGTGGTGACATGAAGCCTGTGAACTGTATGCGAGACGAACCCTCTCTCTCTCTCTCTCTCTCTCTCCATCGTACTAAGTGGTAACCTAATCCTGCCTCTTTCCCCTTTTTGCAGTAAGGTATACCACCGTCTCTTATCCTCCATCCCTGCCCCCAGTAAGATAGTCCATACTCCCTCTCTCCTGCAGTAAGGCACTGCGCTCTTCCTCATGCCGTGTCGTAAGACTCCTCGTCTTCCTCCTTTATACCGATAAGTCTCCCGTCTTGCCTCCCTTCCTCCTTTCCTTTTCGCCCGCCTTCACCGAGGGATCTTGTGGCCGCTCAAATACAAATATCCTTCTGACGTGAAGCACATTTCGGCTGTACGGAATATCGTGCATGTGTTTGAGTCACTGGGCATTGATACAAAAAACAATAAGAGGAAACGCAATGACGCTGGTCCGAAGCATAACTAAGCCGAGTCTCATGAGAGAGGGAGGAATGACCTTGACCCCGTGACCTCGGGATCAATAGGTTTCCCCGGTATCAACAACATGTGCAGACACGAAAGGACTCCATGCAGATCTACAGCGTCCTCCACGCCATTGTAGTGACCATTGTACCCTGCAGACCTCCACCATAACATTTGTGTGCTGCCTTGTGAAGCAAAGACGCCGCTGCGCTGTCTGTCCTCCACTGAGATAATCAAGACATTGATCTTACTCCATTCTTGCGAAAATACAGCTCTGCCAGAATGTGTGGCTATGATCTAGCGTGCGAGCACACACACACACACACACACACACACACACACACACACACACACACACACACACACACACACGTTTGTTGGTAACTATACTAATATATTCCAGCCTCTCCTCCGTGCTTTGGCAGTGCTGCAGATATTAACTCCTGTATTATTACAACGTCTCAGTGTGCAAACCTACTACTCATATTGAGACTCAGTGATGGGATGACACAGCATCGCAGATAACACATGCACAATGAAATGGAATACTGGTACCTGCAGTCCTTCTCCCTTAACGTCGCTCGCGGGAGAAATTTTATACAGCTCCATAAGGAACAACAAATACAACGTTAGCAAGACATCGTCCCGCTGAGCCAACAAGTCCACCGGGACCAGGACTCCATGTACACGACTCTAATACACACACTAAAAAAAAAAAAAAAAAAATAAATAAATAAATAAATAAAAAAAATAAATAAATAAAATAAATAAAATGAATAAATAATATAAATAAATAAAATAAACTAACATAAAGAAAGAAATAAAATTAAAATGAAAACATAAACATAAATAAAGATAAGAGAGAGAGAGAGAGAGAGAGAGAGAGAGAGAGAGAGAGAGAGAGAGAGAGAGAGAGAGAGAGAGATAGAGATATATATATATATATACATACATATATATATATATATATATATATATATATATATATATATATATATATATATATATATATATATATATATACACACACACACACACACACACACACACACACACACACACACACACACACACACACACACACACACACACACAGTAAAACTCATTTCCTCCCTTAGATTAAACTTAAATATGTGTTTGATTCAAAATAATAATGGCGACAGGGCTGCACCACGGTTAAACGTTATCATGTTGACTAAACGGTGACAGGGGAGAGGGGAGAAGGGACGAGAAAATTGAGAGAAGGGAGAAGGGATGGACAAAGGGGGAGAAGGGAGAAGGGAGAAGGGATGGAACAAGAGGAAGCGGGAGCGCCCCTGCCATACACACACCTGGTGCCACGGGATGAATCAGATTGAAGATAATGAGAGATTCCTAAGCCATTACTGCCAGCCATGCCCAGTTAATGATGTCCTGCTGGAATATCGATCAAGAGATACATCGGCTGAAGAAACAAGGCGGCCTAGAGGAACCTGGAGCAGCTTGGAGGGTGAACCATGCTGTACACTAATAAGCGAGCTCCGCCTCAGCTTGCTGACTAACGTACCCTTCTGACAAAGCATGCACAATTTAATAGCTTCGTCTGTCTCTCTCTCTCTCTCTCTCTCTCTCTCTCTCTCTCTAATCAAGACAGACCGGGTCATCACCATGATACTTCCATCAAATCCCAGCACATCCAAACAGACAGGTAAACGCCATTCAACGTCAACAAACGCCAATTACTTTAAACTGAAAAGAAAATAGTCTTGGAAACGACATCCAGTGGGCGAGCCTCCACAGCACCGGCACAGTTCAAGATTCAGACATAACTAGTGAGGGGAATTTTGGGCAGCGCTGCAGTGAGCTAACAAAGAAGGCCAGACCAAGACGATGCTGACTTTATGAAGAACACTTACTCATTTCCAGACAAGAATTATTTATTTCTAGGCAAAAATATGATGCCTTTTCAAATCGTGATCTACACAATGAAGGGATAAGCATAAAATTGATGAACCTGAATGACTCTAAACCTAATCTAATCTGCTTTGTCCTTCACTTGGAAAACCCAAAATTATTTCAATATTATCTCACTTTACTCCGTGCAAAGTAAGGGCACTTTCTGGAACATAAAACACTGTCACACACACACACACACACACACACACACACACACACACACACACACACACACACACACACACACACACACACACACACACACACAGACAGACAGACAGACAGACAGAGAGAGAGAGAGAGAGAGAGAGAGAGAGAGAGAGAGAGAGAGAGAGAGAGAGAGAGAGAGAGAGAGAGAGAGAGAGAGAGAGAGAGAGAGAGAGAGAGAGAGAGAGAGAGAGAGAATAGAAATCACCCTTTGAATCCTTTGACAGTTATGGGGTTCTCCTTCACCTGTCATGATACAAGTTTAAAGTACAATATCTAAAAATCTCTACTAACACGGAAAAAACAATGAATCGGGTACTCGTTAACACCTTCTACTGCTTGTCGCTTCAGTTTTGGCTCCATAAAATCGCGCAAGGTTACTCACATCAAATGGCAAATGTCGTGTTCTCAATTGGCAGCCAAGTGGGTCACGAAATGTAGGCGTTCGTGGTTAAGCCAGCGATCCACGTCACTGATAAGGGATTGGAACTTCAGCTCACCTCCAGGCATGCTAGGATTGTGCCAGACATTGCTAACGATATTGTGTGGGTGTGGAATAAGCCGGCAGCTTTAGTCGTGCACTGTTGTAGCTGTACGACACAAACACTTAAAAACCACCTCAGCCATTACCTGTTCGATGTGCACTGTTCGATAAAAAGCCCATCAGCACCACTTACCCAGCTGGCTTCAAAGGCTCACCCATCTCGAGTGTACGTAACGGTCTGGCTGCTCTGTATTTCGCTTTCTCTCTCTCCCCGCGCTCTTCACTCGCTGTGTGTAGTGTCTCTTGCTTTAGTTGATCTGTCTGTCCATCTGTCTAAATCTATGTCTATCTACTCATTTTCTCTCTCTCTCTCTCTCTCTCTCTCTCTCTCTCTCTCTCTCTCTCTGTGTGTGTGTGTGTGTGTGTGTGTGTGTGTGTGTGTCTACCATTCCCTACAAGCTGCCAATCTACGCACTTATTGTCAAATCTTCTTTACCATGGATAAGCCGCAATAATGTGCAATACTCAGAGATCGCTGTGACACTAATCAAATAATTAATTGACTGTGTAGGTTATTCACTATCTAGCTCAATAAAACACAAATAATAAACACATTCATATTGAAAAACCTGTAGGAGAGACGCGTATGAGCATGTCTATGGGCACACTAGACTTGCTTCACCAACATATGGGACAGCATGGCTAGTAAAATAACGTCACACTAATATCGCAAGGTGAATGGCACATCTTGTCTTCAGAAATCGTGCATATATTAATTAAGGCTTTCTCACTGGTGCATTTTTCTCTGTGTACGTGGTGGGTCTGCTCCGCGTTGGCTTCCGCTGCATTTAACTTGCCCCAACCCATAATAATAATATCCGAAAGTTTAGCCACATTATTTCAGGTGTTTTGTGCAGCACTTAGTTCAGCACAAAACAGCAAGACACTGTTGCTCCCTCCCCCGCTGAACGACCTCGACTTTCCCCTTAAATCAGAACTTTACTGTGATGACCTGCTATGTGATACACACCGCCATTCTGCTCCCCCGCCGGCCAATATGTTGCAGTGTTGGCCGTTCATATGCAAATTTTAACTCGAGACCAGCCTATTCCCACCTCGTACTCCTTCGCCGCTCGGAATGTTAACCTCGGCAAGGCGCGCAACGCCACCTAGGCCACGCACGGACTGTTTTACGGACACTTCCTCTTGACGGGAGGGGAAAAAAAAGGAAAATAAAAAAAATCAAGCGTGGTAGTCGTGACCAACAATTTCATATACTGCAGTGGAGAGACACGACTATATTTTGCTGTTACAAAAATGTAGCTTAGCATTATAATTCCCTACGAAAACAATAAATAATTATTTCAAGTTTGCCCCGCAGTGAGTGTTCTCGTGATAAAGATGATACAGTAGTGCTGTAAAGGGCAGCATGGCATCATGTGCAGGCAAGGCGGGCAATGGCGCCGCTGTGCCAGGCCGCCATGTGTGGGTGATCATCGCCAAGGATCACTGATAACGCAATGCACACACATGGTGGTTACCGAGTGATGCAGAACTAATGGCGTCAGGACACAAAGAACATCTGACGAAGACAAAGCGTGGAGCGAGACAAAGGTGAGCCAGCACAGCAGGAGAGCCTATCACAACCCGGGCCAGCAGTAATGGTATCACTTGCTGCAGAAACAACACACCGTGCAAAACAACATTAAGGGTGTCATTTCTGTGCATGGGTGGGAGGGGGCGGAGTGATGGTGCAGGGTGACGCCGCCGCCACACAAACAACACTCTATCTGGCGCCCTCGACTCGCCGGAGATTCTCACTGTAATTAAATGAATTAAACTCGTCTCTCATGATGTCACGCAGCCAACGAATACTCCTTAAGATGAGTGGTGGACGGAGTGACGTCAAGGCGGCCCATTCTGCACACGCGGACCATCTGGCCTGACTACAAGACGGATTCCATCCTGCATGACGGGTTCAAGTTGATATACAAATAAAGAAAGTTATTATAATTGCCTTGTGACATTGAAAGGACTATTGTGTTCCCGCTAAGAAATATGACCTCGTGTTTATAGTGATCATCTAGGTCTGTCTGTCTGTCTATCTGCCTGTGTGTGTGTGTGTGTGTGTGTGTGTGTGTGTGTGTGTGTGTGTGTGTGTGTGTGTGTGTGTGTGTGTGTGTGTGTGTGTGTGTGTGTGTGTGTGTGTGTGTGTGTGTGTGTGTGTGTGTGTGTGTGTGTGTGTGTGTGTGTGTGTGTGTTCCCATTCGTATCAGTTTGATCCCTTTTTTCCGTCAAATTCATGTATGCATGCCGCCACGTGTCCAACAGTGTGTGTGTACATGTGTATATGCATCATATGTACGTGCGTGTTTGTGTGGTTTTGGACATTGGGGATAGAACCTTTGCTTTATATAAGTATGTTTGCATTCACATGTGACACTAAATCTTTTTTTTTTTTTTTTTTTTTTTAAGTTTGGGTATGCATGACTGCCTTCATACGTGGTTTGTTTCGGGTCCAAGTTGTATATTCATGATTTACAGGATTATAAACATTACGATTCGTTCCTGCTATAAATATTTATGTGGTGGATGATACAAAAACGGGGATCTGCCTGCTTTACATGTATGGGGTGTGGCTGTGTGTCTGTGGTGCTGCATGGTGATGAGTGATGACTATTAGTGGCGGTAATGGCACACGAAAGCTGACAGCCGAGTTGATTGTTTCATCACAACCTCTCAAGCTTCCCAGACTTAGGACATCACTCACTGCACTCCTACTCACCAACACAACTCTCTCTGCCCTACGTACGTACCCTGCGTGCCCCATCTCAGCTCGCTGCACGTCTCCTTCCACCCTAACCCATCCTCCCACCTCCTTCACTCGCGGCCCACCCCCATCAGAGAAGCAAGAAGTCTCCCACAGTTTCCCACACAGTTCTCCTCTTCTTCCTATCTCCTGCGGTGGTCAGGGGCCGTCAGCCGTAATGATGAAGATGAAGATGGATTGCCTCGCTGGCCGCTTGCTGGGCAGCTCGCTGATTACCGCCGCTCGTCTGCCCTGCCAAAGCCGAGGCCCGGGAAGCACCGCCTCAGCCTCCACACCACCCTTCCTGCTCTTGCTTCTGCTCCTCCAAGCACTTTAATAATTCTCAAGTAACGAAATCATAGTATTATTTTCCTGCTGGCAAATTTACTGAGGGAAGGTGTGGCTTTATTAGATTCCCATGCGGTCATTAGAGCGTCCTGCACTCCATCTTCTTTTCTACTAGGCTCTGCTGAAACACACACGTGCACACACATACGCACACACACGCACGCACACACACACACACACACACACACACACACACACACACACACACACACACACACACACACAAATAACATGCTGCGAGGGGAAGACTTAACACCAGGATCAATTTATATGACGGTTGCGTGTTTGACTTGGCAGGGTCATAACCTTCCATCTCTGACATTTCAGGCGACTTCCCGCTAGACTGACTCACAGAGCGGCGAGATCAGTGAGATCCAGCCCTATAATGCTCATAAAATCTTGTGGTCAATTAGGAGTAGGGTGGGTTGGGGTGGCGCTGCCTGGCCGCCGCCACCCCGCTGCCATGCACTCCTCGCTTGTTTGTCTCCGGGACGACGCTTTATTAAGACAACTGAGTTAATTACGCAGCCGCTCCTACACTTTGCCTCCCTGGGTCACGCGCTCTGTTATTATATGAGACAGTAATTTAACTTTGAGGTTCAGAATCCACTAGTGTTCCTTCCCCCTGATAGGATTTTCTTTTCATAATAATTAACGCTATAGGTGTCCAGGCTGTCTGTTTGGGAGGCGTGCGTCAGGAACGTGTTCAGGAAGCAATCAGTGTTGCGGCCCAAGCTGCCTCCTACCTCCCTCCCACCTCCGTCTCCCCTTCCCCATCCCCGCCCTGCCACCCCTGCGGCTGAAATGAGAACTCGACATAACTAAGTTTCTTATCTCCAAAATACTTGTTTGAGTTGGGTTTCTCACTTCCCTAAAATGTATTATCAACAATGTCAATGTAGTGAGCAACGCGGCGCGGGAAGGGCGGGGGTGGGGGATGGGAGAGGTGAGTACAACTTGTGGCAGGAGGGAAGTTGGTGCAGCTGTTGGTTGATGTGCAAGTTTTCAAGCTCCTGTTGTGCTGCTTTTATGCAGTTTTGTAAAAAAATGCATACAT
The DNA here is from genome assembly GCF_017591435.1 of Portunus trituberculatus. NCBI lineage: Eukaryota > Metazoa > Arthropoda > Malacostraca > Decapoda > Portunidae > Portunus > Portunus trituberculatus. Next base: position 872,964 of record NC_059296.1, read on the forward strand.
GCACTCTTGGGTTATTCGAACCACGCGCGTCTTGCCTTCCAAGTCATGTCTGTAAGCATTTTGTGACTAACGACATCGCTCTAATCCAACCAAATGCTGCACTCAAGTAAAATTTCATCATTTACTCAAGCCTCTGTTTTGCCTTTACATTATTAAGCCAATTTTTCCCCTTTTAATTGAAGAGAAATTTATTCATTTAAGGAATGAGTTACAATGGTCTCGCGCACCCAAGGACTTCGGCAAGTCACTCCTGCTACACGTCTGCTTCGCCCCCAGCATCGCCACCCATGTCGCCTACACCACTAAGCCTCCAGGAATAAAAATCTGAAGCCATACAAGTTGGCTGCGTCAGTTTCGTTCCCTCTCCCTTACCAGCCCTGTAAGGAAGTACATTTGTCTGCTTACCCTTCCCTTTCCCATCCTGCCACCAGCCTCAGCTCTGCCCCGCCACCCCACACAACACCAGCCAACACTCCCACGTTCCCAGGCACCATTCCCAAGGCTCGTTCAGTCACCCCAGACAGCATGCAGCCGCTCCCAGCCACGCGTCACCACCACGCTCCTGCTCTGTGCACTGTTATTTTTTTTTTTCCCTATACAGAGCCAGAGAGTCTCACACTCGGTCATCTAACAAAACAATTCTATATCAAAATCCTTAGCTGGTGAGACCATACTTTTCTGATAAGCTAGAGTCTGTTTTCTATATTTCTCTTGTGATAGTTTTCGTGAGTCTATTTTCTGCTCCAGCTTGTTTGTTTCGTAGCAAATGAGTGGTGCTTAGCGTTACGTTACTCAGTGTTGACCGTCATGCCATGCGTCACCCATTCAACCAACGCCACATTCACCACACAGGCATTACCGATCCAGTGATCTGGACATGTAATCTTCCCTCGGCTACCTGTTGGTTCTTCCCTGTCTCACGCCAGGACAGAAAGGGAGGGAGGGGCAGCGGCGCGGTGGGGCGTCACAGATACTGCTGCACCACCGTCAGGCTATTTTATATGCCACTTTGACTGTAAATGCACTTTCGCCTCAGCGCTTTAATTTATAAGCGTATGAGTGGCTTGTGTAACGGCAAAACACCGGGAAAAGCAGCACCAGGAGCGGCAGCGGTAACAACAACAGTAGTAACCGCAGCAGCATCAATAACGCTACACATGAAAACAACAAGAGGAACGTAAATAAAAATAACAGCAACAATTATTAGTTATTACTGATACTGCTGCTGCTTATGTTAGAAATAATAATGATAATAATAATAACAATAATGATAATAATAATAATAATAATAATAATAATAATAATAATAATAATAATAATAATAACAATGATAATTACAACAAAACGAATAAGGACACCAACAACACACGCAATAACAGTGTTAGGCGCAAAGAACAGTGCTTCAGCAAGTCATAATAAATACAAAACAGCATAGTGCAATCTTCTTTGTAGCATAAGTATCATTACGTACGTATTTACTTTGTGTAACTACATGTTGTGTGTATCTGTGAACGCTAGTGTACATGTGTGTGTGTGTGTGTGTGTGTGTGTGTGTGTGTGTGTGTGTGTGTGTGTGTGTGTGTGTGTCCGGGGGCGAGGGAGTGAGCGTAGGGGAGCGAGTCAGCGAGGGGCGGACGGTCCGTCTGATTGCTATTCCATAAGAACAATGAAATAATGAAGACAGGCTGCCGTAAATAGTCGCCAGGATATTTTGGTACGTTCCTGTATTTCGGCGAGCCGCGAGTCTCGTGATATGAAGTCATTAGGGAATGGAGGTAATATAGAAAATTGAGACAGATAGCAAGAAGAGGCCACTACATCACCCCCAACTGGGAAGAGTGTGTGTGTGTGTGTGTGTGTGTGTGTGTGTGTGTGTGTGTGTGTGTGTGTGTGTGTGTGTGTGAGAGAGAGAGAGAGAGAGAGAGAGAGAGAGAGAGAGAGAGAGAGAGAGAGAGAGAGAGAGAGAGAGAGAGAGAGAGAGAGAGAGAGAGAACGCTAGCTGGGCGGCGGGATAAGGACAAATGAGAGGTGGCTTATGAAAGAGAGTGGATGTTGTGATACGAGATGAGTATAAGTGGGTGTGGGAGTGAATGAGTGTGCCCAGCATGAAAATGAGTGAGCGTGCTACGGTGAGTCCGTTTTAGGGTGAAGGAGTGAGTGGTGGCGGGGTAAGAGGCGAGGCGGGACGTGAGGAGTGGAGTAACGGGGCTATATACGCCGATGCACTGGTGATGGGGACGGGGCTGCAATGCGCTAAACCCCAGTAGTGAGGTTCTTAAATGTGCGTGCTGTGTCGTGGGGGAGAGGGGTGGAAGAGGTAGGGGGTAGGGTTTCTGGGTGTGTGAGGGGTTTCCAGGAGTGAGTCCTTGGTGGGGCCTAGGGTTCCAGGCAACCGTCGCTCAGGCCGCAGCGCCGCATAAGCGTTACGGCCTCACTTGGGGGTCATTGAGGCGGCACTGGGCTTCTGCTCTTCGCCGTAAAACTATTACTCTGGAATATGGACACATAAAGACGTGCCCGGCGGTGCTGTAAAAAGCCTCCGCTAACCTCAATGTTGACGTGGCTTCTGAACCCTGCCTTCCGCCCTCCATTCCCCGCCGGGCTTTGCTGTGGCCTCTTCACGTTACATTACCGCAGTTTTTTTGTGCCCCTGATATACAGCGGCGTCCTCTTTCCTCACCATTAACTCCAGTGCCATGTTTTTGTATTATCTGGAAGTGATGTCCCACTCCGCCGCTTGGCCTCAGCCCCGTCTCTCTCATTCACTCACGCAATGCTGCATTCATCCCAAGACTTTCCTCGTAAAAACTATAAATTTATGGACGCAAGATTCTCTTTGCACCATTCCAGCACCGAGGAAGGTAAGCCTCTGCTCGCCCCGGCAGAATGATATCAGTCTGCCGCACACACGCGTCTTCTGAGGTGGTCACTGGTGGTGGTGGTGGTGCCTCCTTGCAGGTATTGACCCTCACTCCTAAGTAATTTTCTGGTACACCTTCAGAATTCCTCTTAGGCTCACCAACGAAAAACATCACGAGGCGCCCTAATGCAGATATATACTACTTTCATGCTCCCTTCAGAGGCACAAGCCAACGCACGCAAGCAAACGCCAATGTGCGCACACACACACACACACACACACACACACACACACACACACACACACACACACACACACACACACACACACACACACACACACACACACACACACACACACACACACACACACACACACACACACACACACACGTGTGTGTGTGTGTGTGTGTGTGTGTGTGTGTATATATATATATATATATATATATATATATATATATATATATATATATATATATATATATATATATATATATATATATATATATATATATATATATATATATATATATATATATATATATATATATATATATATATATATATATATATATATATATATATATATATATATATATATATATATATATATACACACACACACACACACACACACACACACACACACACACACACACACACACACACACACACATTTCATGCAGTGTGGAATATTTACAGATAATCTACAATGATCCTTGGAACCACTGTCAAGATAACAAGACGTGTAATGAATATACTATAAATATGTAAATCACTAAGGAAGACAAAACAAAGAGTATCCACAATACCTGAGTATTTGATATTGTGCTTTCGGATAATAATGCGTGTGATCCTTTGGAAGAGGTGCACAAAGGTGATCCCTGCTCGATCAATCATTGATATGCTGGAAAAAAGCGCACCGCCCCCTGCATTAATTAGTATCAATTATCTCTGCTGTGTTGACAAGGGAATGATTGTCGGCAAAAAAGTCAAGTCTTTATCTCGTCATGAAGAATACATCAGAACTGAGTCACGGAATAATACATTCATGAACGATCTTAAATAAAAGATAAGGGTTTCATTAAATGCTAACGTGTGCAAAACTTCCTCTTTGCACAATTCTCGCTCACTCGCCCTCACACTCCCGCTCCCGCTCAGACCCACTGCCACCACACCACTCCCACTCCCTCACTGGTTGTGAGTCCGGGTCTTGGGCAGCTTGGTTTGGCACAGAAGCAAAAGATAAAATGACGAATAATAAATGAATAAAGTAAACAAAGAGACAAACTTGCATCATTTACTTCCCAGAAAAGAAACGAATAATAATAATAGTAATAATAATAATAATAATAATAATAATAATAATAATAAAAATAATAATAATAATAATAAGAAAAATAATAATAATAATAATAACAATAATCAGTAGAAGAAGAGGTAGAAAAACAAGACCAAGAACAAAACACCAAAACTATTAACGACGAAGAACAAAGACAATAATAATAATAATAATAATAATAATAATAATAATAATAATAATAATAACCATAACAATAATAACAACAATAACAATACACCACCACCACCACCACCACCACCACCAACGAAAGCAAGAACAACAACAATAATAATAACAATAATGGAGGGATAACAAAGACGTTAATCTCTCCTGAGCTCCAACATGGCAAAGGGGCGTGGGTGGGAGGAGGAGGAGGAGGAGGAGGAGGAGGAGGAGGAGGAGGAGGAGGAGGAAGAAGAAGAGGAGGCAAACTAGCAGCTCCCTCCCAGCCAGGCATTTGTGGGCTCCAGGAAATTAATGAGCCTTTTAACAGAACAATTTAGCCTCATGATAATGCTACAAGGCTCTCCACTGTCTTGCTACAATAAGCGCCTAACAGCCACCATTGCCGCTCCTTTTGTCCACGTGCGTAGGTATGTGCCTGTGTGTGTGTGTGTGTGTGTGTGTGTGTGTGTGTGTGTGTGTGTGTGTGTGTGTGTGTGTGTGTGTGTGTAAAAGCGTATACACAGAACAGATCTAATGCAAACATACACAAGCAAGCAAGCAAGCAAGCAAGAAGAGAGAGAGAGAGAGAGAGAGAGAGAGAGAGAGAGAGAGAGAGAGAGAAAATAACGCACGGCAAGATGGAAAAAAAGGAAAAAAAAAGAAAAAAAAGAGAGTTTGGGCATAAAAAAAAAGAAGCATAAACAAATATCTTCCTTTTTGTTGTTTGTTCGCGACTACTCAATGTAAACACGAGGAAGGGGAACAAAGTAGTGAGGGAATAAAACAAAGACCCTCCCCCCATTTCTTTTTTTGTATGGGTGGGCGTGGCAAGGAGCGGTGGGTGCCAAAGATTAGGTTAGGTTAGGTAAGGTGCCTAAGATTAGATATAGGTTAGGTGAAGTAGCAAGTGGGGAAGATTAGCTAAGGTTGGGTTGGGCAAAGAGGAGACAGGATGGATTGGGTTGGATTGGGATAAGATATACTAGGTTACGTTGGGTTATTAAATCATACTATTAAGTTAGGTTTGGTGTGGTTTCTTCTTTAATACCATGTGGGCTTTTCACGGGATTTTCTGGGCTAAACGGGGTATTTTTCTGGGCACCTTCTATCTCAAAGTCCACCCGCTAGGATACTATTGCCCCGAGTGAGGAAGCCGAACCTACACTCAGACCGTGGACAGGATTCGAACCCGTGTGCTTGGAGACCCCTCGGACCCCAACGCACGCATGGTTCCACTGTACCACGGCGGTTGAGTTAGTATGAGTTAGGTTAAGTTAGGTTTGGTTACACTGGTTAGATTTTGGTTGAGTTCGAATAAATTATGTTGAGTTGTTTTAAATTTTGTTTTGGTTTATGTTAGGTTAGGTTAAGTTAGGTGGGGTTAGGATGTGTTTGATTAGGTTAGGTGAGGTTAGGATGGGTTTGGCACTTTTGCTTTGATAAGGTTAGGTTAGGTTAAGGATAAATTAGGTTAGGTTAGATTCAGTTACGTAGTGTTGAGTCAGGTTAGATTAGGTTAAGTTAAGTAGTGTCGGGTTACATTAGGTTATGTTCAGTATCATAACACATTTTCATATTTACTCTGCTTACTATTTGGTGATTTTGTACAGCTTCGGAAACTTATGTGAGGATTAAAATAGTGAAGACCATTAATGTCACGACCTCCATAGAACCTTCCCAATGTAAATGAAATCGTCTAATGATATCCACAACTCATAGTAAAACTGCGTCCCAGCACTGAAGGGGTTAAGTTAAGTAATGCTGGGTTATATAAGAGTGAGTTAGGCGCGGCGAGGAGTTCTGTGATGGCGCGGTGAAGGCAAGGCTGGCATTCATGGTATTCAGGTGTTCTGGGGCCTAATGCTCCGTAATGCCCAGAGGAGAGCTCGTGAAAGAGCCTCCGTTTTTCACTAATATTTCAGGGGCGGGAGAGAGCTTGGTAAATAAACGGGATCACCAGAGATCATGCAACCCCGCCCCCTCCGCCCACCACACTATCAGATACCCCGCCTACTCCGCCCACAACACTACCAGAACTCCCCCCCTCCCGCACCTTCCCAACGATATTATCAATGTCCTTTATCCCACGCTCGCCTACAATGCCACCCACTTACCTACTCAAACCCACGCCCATCGATAAGAACTCTCTCTCTCTCTCTCTCTCTCTCTCTAGCACAGTGGGTAATGAAAAGGAACGAAGCATACGCCGGGAATCTACAGCGGGACAGAAAAAAAGAAGCAAGAGATACAAGGAAGTATTTAAGGGGGCAAAAATCGAGGCTCGTGGTGGTCCTAGGAAAGGGGGAGGAAAAAAGGAACGATTCAGTACTGACACGGATTAAGTGGGGGAAAAAATAAGCTTACTGAGCCGTGAGAGGTGCGGGTATTTCGAGCCAAAAGTTAAAGGCGACTACGGGAAAAAAAGAAGGAAAAAAATTAAGAAAGGAGGCAAGGGGAACAGCGTAGCGTGAAACATGCGCTAAGGAAGAGGAGATTGGAGCACGAGAGTCTCAGTACACAGCAGTGGGCGTAGTGTATAGAACGTAGCGAGGGAATGGGACGAAAAAAAAAGTATAAAAAAAAATGTAGGGAAAGGAATATGTGAGAAGAATCAAGAGGGAGAGTATAGAAGAATTGCTTTGGGAAAAAGAAAACTCCATTGGCTTACCAG
>NC_059296.1:882500-900000 GCF_017591435.1 Portunus trituberculatus
CACACACACACACACACACACACACACACACACAATCCCCACAAAAAACACTTCATTAATCAACCGCAACATACTTTCCCTATCACATTTCTCATTTTTTACATACAAACACACACACATACACTTGTGACAGAGAAGCAGGGGAGAGCAAGGCAGGACAGGGAAACGCAGGGTATGGTATGGTAGAGCAGGGCAGAGCAGGGCAGGGCAGGGCAGGGCAGGGCAGGGCAGGGCAGGGCAGGGCAGGGCAGGGCAGGGCAGAGAGTTATTACCTTCCTCATGAATTATTGACTCTTGTAGACTCCTTCATGCGAAAACACAATCATCTTCACCTTTATCCTTGTTAAGGCTCGGGGATGGGAACAAAGGATCCGGGGAAGGGAGAGAGAGAGTGAGAGAAGAGAGAGGGAGCGAGGGAACATGGTACAAATGAATGAGGTGCTGGGAGAAACGATGGACGGACGAAGAGAGAGAGGGAAGGAGGGAGGGAAAGAGGGGGAAAGATAACAAATGAAGGGAGGTAGGGAGAGGAAAGGAGGGAGGGAGGTAGACAGGAGGAGGAGGAGGAGGAGGAGGAGGAGGAGGAGGAGGAGGAGGAGGAGGAGGAGGAGGAGGAGGAGAGAGAAGTGTAACAAGTGATGGGGCAAAGGGAGAGAAGAATGGGAGAGGAAGAGAGGGAACAAATGAAAGGGTTAAGAGAGAGAGTATGATAGAGAGGAAGGTGTCGAGGAACAAGGAGAAGAGGAGAGAGAGAGAGAGAGAGAGAGAGAGAGAGAGAGAGAGAGAGAGAGAGAGAGAGAGAGAGAGAGAGAGAGAGAGAGAGAGAGAGAGAGAGAGAGAGAGAGAGAGAGAGAGAATATGGAAGCAGTGATAAAAGCAGGAGGAAAACAGACAAGGAGTGCTGAAAGGATGAAGGGAGAAGAAGAGGAGGAGGAAGGAGAGGAGGGAGAGGAGGGGAGGAGTGAGAGGGGAGAGGAGGAGAGGAGGGAGAGGAAGAGGAGGAGGGATAATCCAAGTGAGTGTAAAGCGTAATAATTAGTGGAGTCAGAAGCCACCTCACCTCTCACAGCCCTCTCCTCTACTGAATGACCTGAGAGAGAGAGAGAGAGAGAGAGAGAGAGAGAGAGAGAGAGAGAGAGAGAGAGAGAGAGAGAGAGAGAGAGAGAGAGAGAGAGAGAGAGAGAGAGAGAGAGAGAGAGAGAGAGAGAGAGAGAGAGAGAGAGAGAGAGAGAGAGAGAGAGAGAGAGAGAGAGAGAGAGAGAGAGAGAGAGAGAGAGAGAGAAGCATTTTTTCCCACAGTAAGCCTGATACACTCTAGGTATGGAAAACAAAGTATGAAGGCGGGCGTCTTATTATTAAAGGGGGGGAGGGGAAGGATATATATGCGGGGAATTTTTATCTCATTATACAATAAACCTCTCGGCTCTGCATAAACACACGGCAGAGGCGAGGCAAACATTGAACAGAATTAAGGCAAGACAAGACAAGGCAAGGCAAGGCAAGGCAAGGCAAGGCAAGGCAAGGCAAGGCAAGGCAAGGAACACTACACGAGAACGGGAACAATGTGTGTGTGTGTGTGTGTGTGTGTGTGTGTGTGTGTGTGTGTGTGTGTGTGTGTGTGTGTGTGTGTGTGTTGCTGATTGGCGCTCCCGACCATTAATCTTACGAATCGAGATTGTCCCTTCGACGCAGCAGACTTTACGATCCAAGAGTGTTAACAAGGAAGAACAAGTAAGTGGCAGGAGGAGGATGAGGAGGAGGAGGAGGAGGAGGGAGGAGGAGGAGGAGGAGGAGGAGGAGGAGGAGGAGGAGGAGGAGGAGGAGGAGGAGGAGGAGGAGGAGGAAGAAGGAGCAGGAGGTGGACACTGAGAAGATTCTAACTACGCATCTGTATTTTTCTCCCTCCACTCTTATTCAGCTACATGTCTTACTTTTAATTACTGAGCGCACGTAAACACACCACGCAAACAGCCTCAAGGACCAAGGCTCGTGTCCCTATCTCGTAAACACACCGCCAACTGGTCTCAACCACTTTCTAAACGTTGTAGTGAAAGTTGCTGTGTTCTTTCAAGGGTGTCATGTTCTAGTGTCGGTTTAATAAGGAATTCTGCATCACCCATATAAAAAACAACAACAATAACACGACGAATAATTTGAGAGGCTTTTGGAAATATTCGTGATGAAAGAACGAGGAGATTTGAAAAATACGAGAGATTGTTACTAATATTATTATTTTCCATTCATCTGTGTTCCTATGTGTATTTTTCCCCAAACGAATGCCTTTTAAGATACATTCACCACAGTATTCACCTCTTCTTCCTCCTCTTATACAGTATCGAAACCACCAACAGCACCTCCTCGCTTCTTAGCCTCGCGCCGGCTCTTCCCCAGACACCTCGCCGTGCCCCACTTCCCCGAGAACACTCCTTTCCAGGGATGTTATCTTAGAGGGCGAGCAAGAGGGCCGTGTAAAGTGACTCCCAGCGGCAGCGGTGCGTGGCCGGGAGGGAAGCAACGACGGCGAATGAGAGTCAGTATTCGGAACAGGAAATTGGAGGCTCAGGTGGTCGAACAGCAGTGTTACCTACGTACATGTAACTATTCCTGCTGCTGCACCTGTTGAGAACCTGCCGTCTGAGTGCGTGTGTTTCACTGTTTGATCTGCTGCAGTCTCTGACGAGACAGCCAGACGTTACCCTACGGAACGAGCTCAGAGCTCATTATTTCCGATCTTCGGATAGGCCTGAGACCAGGCACACACCACACACCGGGACAACAAGGTCACAACTCCTCGATTTACATCCCGTACCTACTCACTGCTAGGTGAACAGGGGCTACACGTGAGGAGACACACCCAAATATCTCCACCCGGCCGGGGAATCGAACCCCGGTCCTCTTGTGTGTGTGTGTGTGTGTGTGTGTGTGTGTGTGTGTGTGTGTGTGTGTGTGTGTGTGTGTGTGTGTGTGTGTGTGAGCAGACAGGCATCACTAAAAGGTATTGGTTTAAAAGGCTGCCATTGAAAAAGACATTCACTAACCAGCACATCCTGTCTTGCCTGACGCGGCCCAACCTAATCCTTCAACTTGAGAGAGAGAGAGAGAGAGAGAGAGAGAGAGAGAGAGAGAGAGAGAGAGAGAGAGAGAGAGAGAGAGAGAGAGAGAGAGAGAGAGAGAGAGAGAGAGAGAGAGAGAGAGAGAGAGAGAGAGAGAGAGAGAGAGAGAGAGAGAGAGAGAGAGAGAGAGAGAGAGAGAGAGAGAGAGAGAGAGAGAGAGAGAGAGAGAGAGAGAGAGAGAGAGAGAGAGAGAGAGAGAGAGAGAGAGAGAGAGAGAGAGAGAGAGAGAGAGAGAGAGAGAGAGAGAGAGAGAGAGAGAGAGAGAGAGAGAGAGAGAGAGAGAGAGAGAGAGAGAGAGAGAGAGAGAGAGAGAGAGAGAGAGAGAGAGAGAGAGAGAGAGAGAGAGAGAGAGAGAGAGAGAGAGAGAGAGAGAGAGAGAGAGAGAGAGAGAGAGAGAGAGAGAGAGAGAGAGAGAGAGAGAGAGAGAGAGAGAGAGAGAGAGAGAGAGAGAGAGAGAGAGAGTCAAGAAAAAACCAGCGGCGATGTGAGGAACTTTTACCAAGCGTGTGTTAAGGAAAAGCCGCGCATCACCTGCATAAATCCGGCAGTCATAAAGCAGGCAAGTTATTACACCATCGTCATCGAAGGGGACCAGCAGCGGGGGAAGGGAAAAATGTTGTAACTATCCCCGCCTGAATCTCGGCTCTGACGCGTGCCTTTATGATGCAAATGACAGGCGGCTTATAGGCACCCTGATGGCACCCGGGGAAGGCAGGAAGGAGTCGCCAACACCCTCCTCTCCATAAATGTATAGACCAAACCCACTTTTTTACCCACCCCTATCCCAGCCCAGCCCTTTTTTGCGGGAGATTATCTTTTTTTTTCCTCTTCCTAAAGTTTGCCAAAGACTGCTTTCATAAGAAGAATCATGACGCAATCTTGCATATTCTGTTTATACTGAGACGGAGTGGCGGCAGTGCACTGTGGGATGAGAATAACATGTATATAGGAGAGAGAGAGAGAGAGAGAGAGAGAGAGAGAGAGAGAGAGAGAGAGAGAGAGAGAGAGAGAGAGAGAGAGAGAGAGAGAGAGAGAGAGAGAGAGAGAGAGAGAGAGAGAGAGAGAGAGAGAGAGAGAGAGAGAGAGAGAGAGAGAGAGAGAGAGAGAGAGAGAGAGAGAGAGAGAGAGAGAGAGAGAGAGAGAGAGAGAGCATTTGGATGGAATGGCAGAAGAGGAAAAGGAATAGAATTAGGGAAAGGAGGAGGAGGAGGAGGAGGAGGAGGAGGAGGAGGAGGATGAGGAGGAGGAGGAGGATGTGAAAAGAGACCGCCGCATGGAGAAGAATCACAGCGGAAGGATGAAAAACAAGCTGGGAGCGGCGGCTGTGTGGATGGCGTGGGGGACCCACTACCCGCTAGACACCTTTAACATTCACTCCTATTTCCAAAATTTCATGTTGTTACTTGATGAGAAAAAGTTGCATGTTATAAAACAAGCGACGCATGAGAATTCACGCAGGGATAAAACTACAGAAGTTCGTTCATTTACAATGTACTTGTGTGAATGTAGCAAACAGGAGCGGGGCGTAGCGTGCTCCGGCCGGGAATGTGATACGGTGTTGGTGAAAGAAACACGAGGCTTCCTGCACATTACTCTTGTTTCCGCACGAGACGAATATTTTACAGAATTTCCTGCCTAAGAAGGAGGGCAAGCATCCTACGAGCATTACTGGTAAGCCAAGTATCATCACGAAAAGTAATTTACCTCTTTCCGAGGAGAAAGATGTGTAATCAGTATGTTCAGCACTCTTAACTTATGGATCAGAAACTTGCAACTTAACGAAAGTTTTAAATAGCAAACTTAGGAGCACTCAGGCAGGCACCGAAAGAATCACCTCACACAACAAGAGGAGACAAGTCCGGATTATCGCGGCTTAACGAGCGAACTAGAGGAATAAACGGAATACCTCATAAAAATAAACGGGTCTTGACATAACAACCTTCACATTGCCATGAGCCTCACCTACACAACCTGGACAGCATAACGGACAGGACAAGGCATAAAGCCAGGTGACAAAGCCAAGGCGGACATTAAACCAACGTATTGTTTCCTTCCTTCTGAGGCAGCCAGCCTGGGTTCTGCAGCGACTGAGGTGTCACTGACAGTTAGTCTAGAGATGAATATTGCCTTACTTTTACTACGGAGCCGTGTCCTGGGTGACGTAGGCGACCATGGCAGAGCATTCTCTTTGCTCTCTCGTTATTTTATAATACTCTACCAACACTGACTCATTCCGGTAGCCCATAATTTTTTGTAAGTTTCCCTCTTCTTGTTCCTTCTGTCTTGCCACTCAAACTTAAGTTTTCCAAGGCTTCCTTCTAATAAAATGACCAAGGAGTCCATCTCACCCTAATGCTCTTCATCACCTCCCTGTCTCCATCCTCTGTACAATTTCCTCATTTGTTTTCTTGCATTTCGTTATGTTCAACACTCTTTTCCAGCACCATATTTCCATCTTCTTTGTATCTTTTTATTCATTGTCCACGCCTCACAACCATACAACAACACTAACCATACAAATGTTCTAATCACTCTTTTTCTACATACTATTGACGTGTGTGAATCCTTCAAAGCTGTTCTCATCTTACCAAAATCTTGTTCACTTATTATCATCCTCATTGCAAGTGCTTTGATGCAACAGCCGGCTTGAATTATCTCACTTCTCAGGTATTTAAAACGGTCCATTTGTATGAAATATTCACTTCCAACACTGACATTCCATTACTTTTCCTCTGGTCTTTTGAAGAGGGATAAATAGACGGGGTAAAAAAAAGTCATGGTCTGCCAAGGATTCCCAGCACTCGTCTTTCATCATACACAATATTTATGTACATAAATTTCCTTGCTATATGCAGCTCTTGGGAACACCGGTCAGCATGAAAGGAAAATACGAATTTGTCAGTCTGATTCTTAAAGCATCGACATGCAAGCAGGCTGTCTTGCATAGCATTCAATTACAATCTGTCATTCCACTTCTCCTTGCATATTTGGTAACCACATAGAAAGTGGCCGGAGAATATTCTCACATTTAATATTCCAGAAAAAAAGCTTTGAAGCCTCGAGTTTCTTGAGGAAATAAAATGTTGTCACTCAAGCTGACACTTTGGTGCGTGGGTGTAAACAAGGAGAGAGGTTCTCTCTTCCCTGGAGAATCAAACTGACTCGGATGTTCTTGTCCCAGAGGAGCCGTGTCTCTTGCCAAGACTGCAGGTGAGGCTGAGGCTGATGCCGAGTTGTGCTAATATCGCCACGTGAACTGTACGGGGAGACAGGCTGCAGCGTGACAGACGCGCCTGGAAGCCGTGCACGGGAAGTTCGTAACTTTGGTTGTTTGCTACCTTGCCGTTATTAACGCTTCCAGCTGCCTCTGGATTCTAGATCTACGGAGGACACCAAATCAAAACTATATGTATGTGTCAGCGGCTGCAGCAGCCTTGGGTGTGGGTGTTATTGGGGTCTTGCGGAGCATCACACATTCAGGCTGAGGTGAGTTACGTTGTACTGAGACTGTAACACTCGAGATATTCATTGGTGTTCCCCTGCATCGTGTACACAGCAAAGGTCGGTAGCACAACCGGCAGCGGTAAACAAAAATCTCACTGCAACCCGAAAGTTGCCTTACAGCGCAGCCATCCTGTATGAACCCTGTCACACATCCTGTGTCACAGTCCCGTGGCCAGGCAGGGCAAGGTTCAGCCATAACTCTCGCGGTCACTGATTCAGTTTATTTTGAATTTCTTAAAATGAGATTCATGACTTCATGTTTTATTACATGAACTTAAGGAAAGTACAAACAACAAGGCAACGCGCGCCGACAACTGGTGAGGGAACCACCGCTGCTGATTCCTTGCCGTGTTGTTTATTTGTATATCTTTTTGTTCAAGTTTAGCCATGCAGGAGTAAAGAGTTAAAATTACGTGAACATGACAGACAAGAAAGAAGATCACACATGCTTGAACGTTAATATGATCGACCAGTGCCATTATGTCCGAAATATAATTGTTTAGTGATGTATGATATTTGTTCTCATTATTTACAATTAAATCACATTGCCTTAAATCCATTCATTAGAATAGGATCACACGGCCGTCCAGCTGAAAGCCTCGTCAAACGGAATGGTTCCCATCACTGATGACACCAGGAGTCATAGATTACACATGGCCTCACCCAATGCATGGCGTCTCATTAATTCCTAAAACCCAACACTACGTGCTCTCATGCAGTTAGGGTGGCACGCGTTGGCACAAAGCAACAACGGCATGATGGAAACAGCAGCAGCTGCAACAATAACAAAAACAACAATAACAACGACAACGACTACACTAACAAGAACAACAACAACAATAACAAGAAAATCAGCGCCTACGACACCGACGACGACGGCAGCGGCGGTTCCGAGGAGATCGGCGGCAGGTCTGGTAGCCGCCGGCGGCGGGAAGTTCAAGAATAACAGACGATACACCGGACGCGTCCCGCGCCATAAGTCCGCGGCTGGGGACTGAAGTAAGAGCCCTGTAAATTACCTCACATCCGAAACTCAGACACTTTGTGTCGGGATACTGCTTTTATGGGGCAAGAAATCACGTCTGTGAGGGAAAGTGAGCGATCCGAAGGCAGAACTCCAATGTACGGTAATCGCTGGACATAAGATCACTGCCACGGCAACCGACACAATGGTAAGCGATCACCATCAATAACGTTGTTGTCCTCCCACGCCTATCATATGCATGCATATATACATACATAACTAGTAACACACACACACACACACACACACACACACACACACACACACACACACACACACACACACACACACATTCTTGCGGGTGTAGGCATCCATTGCAGTGCAATCCTGAAATAAATCAGTGAGTGTTCCTGCCACGACGAGAGGAGGGCCATGCACTGCCCCGCCCCGCACCCTCACTGCTACCTCACCACCCTCCCTCCACCACCAATCTTCTTGGCCCACGCTGTAATAGTCCATCTTCATCTGTCAATCCCTCCTTGAACCCCTGGAGTCCAGAAAGACGGAACTTGGCTTAATTACAATATCACTACAGAATATCATTTGCTCGACTCTTAGGACTAATCTTTATAGTGACTTTTATGGCCCAATCGAAAAGGCGGCCTCTCTTAATGCTTCCCTCCTTCCCTATCTGGTGCACACTTACTCCTTTCTGCTCTCCCTCTCTCACACATACACTTTCCTACCCTCCTCACTTGCCATTCCCTCTTCCTCTCAGTTTTTGATTAGGTGCGTCTCCGAGCCGTTCACGTTTGCTATTCCTGCCTTGTAACTTGTAAGTGCTTCCTACTAACATCAACACAACTAATACCGGAGGAAATAACACTTTAACTAACCATTGTCGAGGTGATTATAACAAAACAATGGAGGGGGAGAGACGGAGCGATGGATTTCAACTTCCAATTTCGCCTCTGCGGTGCCTCCTCTCTCCCAACACACCTCCAGCCACCCCGCTACCTCGCCAGCCTCAAGCCCTGCCAAGAAATCTATAATCCTTCCACTAGTAGCCAGCGTCATCACTATTTTATTCTCCCCTCCTGTATGTTCTTCTGGTCTGCCTTTCCCTCTGATCCGTTTCGCTTTCTTCCCACCAGAGCAGCGCGGCCGCCCCTACACCACTACCACGCTAACGATGCCACTCCGCCTGCCATCACTACCCTCCCCTCGCACTCCATCTCTTTATTTACTTATTTTTATCACTCTTCCTTTGATTATCATCTTTCTCTATCCTTCCCCTTCCTTCCTTGCTTTCTTTCTTTCTTTCTTTCGTTCGTTCGTGTTTCCTTCCCTCGTTCACTTCCTTTAGACGTGGTGTTTCTTCGTCTCTCTCTCTCTCTCTCTCTCTCTCTCTCTCTCTCTCTCTCTCTCTCTCTCTCTCTCTCTCTCTCTCTCTCATACTGTATACTTCCTCCTCTTAAGTACATCCTCTTTCTCTACACCATCTTCCGCCTTCACTCCTTTCTCCTCCTCCTCCTCCTCCTCCTCCTCCTCCTCCTCCTCCTCTTCCTCTTCCTCCTTCCTTCACTCCTCACCAAGGCCTCTGCTTCCTCCTCCTCTTGCTTGCCTTCCTGCTCGCACCATGTTCAGCTCCACACTTCTTTCTTAGTTTCCTCTGTTTCACCTCTTCATCTTCCTCCTCCTCCTCCTCCTCCTCTTTCCACCTTCACTATAACTATCATATTATCCTCTTCTTCCTCTTCTTTCTTCCTTCTCTTTTAATTCTTTTCCTCCTCTTCTTTCTCTTCCTCCTCCTCCTCTTCTTCCGACTCACTATCCCGCTTGCTTTCATCATCGAGTCTTGTTTTTACTTCTTTTTACGTGATGCATTGACGAAAATGTATGCTAGTCTCTCTCTCTCTCTCTCTCTCTCTCTCTCTCTCTCTCCAGCGGGACTCATTTAATATTTGAAAAGCCAGTGGGTATCTCGTATCCTCTTGTCTATTATCTCTCTAAATATCTCCATCTCCAATTACGTTCCGTGCACCGGCTGTGTCTCGAAGCCTCGTTACGTCTGGGATCCGCTGGCAGATTTAAGGAAGGCTGTGACGCGAGGCGGTGGGGAGGGAGGCTGGCTGCGTCACATCCGGCGGTGGAGGAAAAGCAAGGGTAAGGGGTAATGTTGTATTTGCCCTGAGAGAGAGAGAGAGAGAGAGAGAGAGAGAGAGAGAGAGAGAGAGAGAGAGAGAGAGAGAGAGAGAGAGAGAGAGAGAGAGAGAGAGAGAGAGAATGGTCCACGTTCCCCATTTTCTATTTTGTCTATCTTTTTTATCGTTTTCTTTATCTTCCCGTGCGCAGCTTCAGCACTCAGCACTCAGCACGCCGTTCACTCCTCGCTTCCTTCCCCTCTTTGTTCTGTTACAGTTTTATGTCTTCTCTGTTTGTTGTCCCTCTCCCTCCCTTCATTCATTCATCTTCTCCCAGTGACAAGACGTAATGGCGTGATAGTAAAAATAAACAGATTTAGTACAATGGTTCGTAACACTTTTAAAGCGAAGTGGAATCCCTGCAACATCGGAGAGCTCAGGAATCTCACGCCTTTTGTCAGTGGCGATAATACAAACACTGTATGTAAAAGGGTATTATTTCATTAGTCTTCCTTCTGTTTTTCCCTCAGGTGCAGAAGAGTAATGGGTAAATATAACAGTATGATCTCTCTCTCTCTCTCTCTCTCTCTCTCTCTCTCTCTCTCTCTCTCTCTCTCTTTACGATGCTCTGATGTATTGTTGTTATTTTCTTATTTTTAGTTTTCATATCTTATTGAACTCTTCCGTTGGATTTGGTTAGTGTAGGTTAGGTTCGGCAAATGTATAGTTTTTTTTTTCCATTACAGTTTCATTCCTTCGTTTGATTTGGTATGCATAGTTTTATTTCACTGTTTACGATACAGTGCTCATATTTTCCTTTTCAGCAGATGCTTCACGGTGCCATTTCCTCTAATTCCACAATTAACTAAAAAATATGCCCACTTTCCCTTTAGCCAGATGCGGTGTTCAAAGTCCTTTCCTCCGTCTAATTTCCCTCCAAACTATAAAATGTCCAATGTTTCCCTTTGGCCAGAGGATGCGGTATTCTTTTCTCTTTCCCTGCCGATACGAGCACCCGAGGGAGCAGTGGGTGAACAGCCTCGTTCCTTTGTATCTTTATCTAGCACACGTAGTTTACCTGTGGCTGTATATCGCAGCCTGCGTGGCCAGTGGTAAGGGCAGTCTCCTGGTAATCCCACTAACACCAATACAAGAGCCACACACGCGGGGTGGCACCAGCACAGGAGCCACACACTCAGGGTGGCACTAATGTCACTCATAAACATAGCCCAGACCCCAAGACGAAGGACTCATCATAAGCAGGCGGTGATGGACGTTAACACAAACAACAAAATGATGGTGACGTAAACACTCCACCCTCCCCAGCGCCTCTGAGGGTGGGGCGACAGCTGCTGGTGTTCTGTTTGGCGTCAGGACAAGGGAAGCATCGCCCAGGAGACGAGGCCGTGTTTAGGCAAGGCTTTCCATCCTCATGTTTACTGAACGCTCCCTGAATCAGAACGTATCACAATATATGTGGGTATAGTTTGCTCGCCACAAGGAAGGAAAGGCGGTGCCAGTGACCCCTGCACGTCACGGGGCACGGTAGGGATGAAAAGTTGGTGCTTAATATTAAAAAGGTGAGTGTCGGTGGAATAATGTCAAGGTGATTAGTGCCGCTTTGCCATACAGAAGGGAAGTGTGCGCCATAAAAGCCAACAACTGTGACGGGCCTCGCACTACACCAACAATAAATACTATAACTGAACGCTGATGTGTTTGAGAGAACAGATGGAAAAGGGAGCTCAGTTATGGCACACTTGCGGTGCATCAGGGGGGTTTCAAAAGGTTTTCGTATGGGAGTATGGGGATCAATTTATACATTTAAAAGGAGGCAAAGCTGACTAACATACGTCCAAGCCAGATGTTGCTGTATAGAAAGTAGAAGCTGTAATTAGTTTCCTGAGAACTTGCGTATTTCAAAGGAGTATATGAAAAGGTAAAAAAAAAAAAAAAAAAAATGTAAGAGGATTTTAAAGGGGCTGAGGGGCGGAGCGGGAGCGTTTAAAAGAGGTTACAGAAGCCTTACTTCCTCTTTCTCACCCTAATTACGGCATTAACTCAGCGGCGGGGACTAGCCTTAAGTTTGTCTATATCTTTTAAAAGTTAAATTAGGACCTTAACTCTAGCGGTGTAGTGATAGTGGCGGGTGGCTGCTAACAGGGCGAGGAGCGTCTTCAGCAACATATCGTATCATTTGTGTGCGTGATGATGGTCCCCCGCCGCCATCTAATACTAGTCATTTCAGAGACTCGGATTGCCCACAGGTGTATACGTAATGCAAGGTGTACAGGATGCGTAATACGATTAACAGTCATTACTAAACGCAGCGGCATTTAACCCCTTCAGTACAGGGACACATTTTTACCTTGAGATTTGTGTACGATAAGACCATTCTATTGACATTAGCAAGGGTCTATGGAGGTCAGAAGATTAATGGCCACAGTCTTCACTATTTTGATCCCCAACATAAATCTCTGAAGCTGTATAAAACCACCAAATAATAAGCAGAGTGAATATGGAAACGCGTCCTGGTACTGAAGGGGTTTAAAGGCTAATACTGATTCGATCTCTGGTGGTGAACTATCAAGAGTAACTCGTTTTCTCCACTGGTGTTGCTTAAGTTCTGTGTGTCCGTCCTTAATGATCTTGATGGCTAAATATATTCATGAAAGTGCTTCTTACTCTGAATTTTCTCAACACTCCTGCTGATCACAGTGCCACTAACAAGGATCAGATAAAATTTGGCATTAACAATTACACAGAAGGCCAAAGGTGTACATTAATGAAGGTGTGCGTGAGAAATAATGATGTGTTGTGCCTCCACCCTCACACGACATGACACGACACGACACTACCTCGCCAGGCACCCTCAGTATAGACTAGGAAGTGGCCTGCTTGGTACTTGGTCTCCATATGTACTGTGTGACTGTGTGTCTGTCTGTCTGTCTGTCTGTCTGTCTGTCTGTCTCTCTCTCTCTCTCTCTGTAACCCTAATACCTACGCATCTACTGTATACATTCGAATGATTTCAAATAACTTCAATAACACTGTGACCAAACAGAGCACGTGCTGGGGCCAGATTACTGCGGCCATCAAAAAAAAAAAAAAAAAAAAAAAAAAAAAAAAAAAAATAAAAAAATAAAAATAAATAGATAAATAAAAGAAAAAAACCTATCATCGGTCCACCTGAATACGGGGGAAATGACATCGGTGCTTCACAACTTTATGAAAAAAAAAGAAGAGAAAAATCTG
Organism: Portunus trituberculatus; assembly: GCF_017591435.1. Taxonomy (NCBI): domain Eukaryota; kingdom Metazoa; phylum Arthropoda; class Malacostraca; order Decapoda; family Portunidae; genus Portunus; species Portunus trituberculatus. The sequence goes on from NC_059296.1 coordinate 895,481, forward strand.
ATGGTTGTTATCTCTGGAAGCTCATACTCTTTATATTTCTGTCTGGAATGGCGCCAGGTCAATTCCATGGCTTCCCCAAAGAGTCTGCTATCAATAGAATACATTAAATCTTGCCAGTTCCAGCCGGCCTCGCTCGTGGTGTCCGGCACATAGGTAAGAATATTTCCCCACATTTTTTTTCATTTTCCCGCCAAACCTCTTCAACCTGGATCGGATTACTGCACTGCTCCATATTTCTAAATTCTATGGTTTTCATTTTTCTGACTCTCTCTCTCTCTCTCTCTCTCTGTTAGCTAGCTTTTCATATAATTGTATCAGCGGGAAATCCTCTCCGTTTGATGTTCTGCGTGCCTTCCGACCTTGACCTTTTGGCGGGTCTGTGGTCCTGATCGAGTGCCCGCTATCGTCTTTAATAACTGTGCTTCCGTGCTTGTACCTCGCCTGGTCAAACTTTTAAAATTTCTGTGAACACCCACTTCCTCTTTTTGGCGGAAGATTGTTTACATCCCCATGTCCCGCTCGCCTTTAAAATGCCACGTTGAATGCCTGACTTATGGACTTTTTTTTTAATATTATCCAAATGCCTACTAAAGTCAACCTCTCAGTTATTTCAGTCTGCTCTCTTTTTTTTCTTTTTATCCGGCATATACATAATAACCTCATATAAATACGGTATAAATATTCGAGCTGCCACAAAGAATAAAATTGTGTATTTCATTATCAAAACCTTTTGGCACATCAGGTTCGGCTGAGGAATGTATTTTGTATTGCAACAGGTCAAAATTTCCATTGTGCAAAGCGATGGATCTATAAAAAGAACTCACCTATCCCTTTACGGTGTGTGTGTGTGTGTGTGTGTGTGTGTGTGTGTGTGTGTGTGTGCCCTCTTTTCACTCAGTTGATGAAGTTTACATTAAATTTGGGCGCTCTCCTTAAAACATATATACATTTAATTCATAAACAACCCTTACAAGACTTCCCGTTCCAGTCCTTCCTGAAAATCTCGCATCTTAAACTCTATAAAGTTCAGAGTTGTGTATTTATCAGTTTATCGCAACTATGGCTACTTGAGAAGGACGGCTCTGAAGTGTCCTTTGAAACAGCGTGAAGTCAAGAGCTGGCATCTCATCAACTCCTCCCCTGCAGTGTCCTCATTCTTCAACACTACACAGAGGCTCGGGTTCTCCTGTTTTTCCTCTATCTCATTCTTTTAAGCCTTTCACTGCGATGCACAACAAATCACAGCTCTAAAAACATTGCATGACGTCTTTAGAGGCACGTCAAAAAAGAGGTATGTAAAAAGAACAGATTTAGCAATTTCAAGTCAATGTAAAATTTGGAAGTGGTTGTAAGATGCTTATAGAGACAACACACATTGCTTCCAGTGGTTTGAATAGTTGTATATCGTAAAGAAAGGGTTAAGCGTGTGTAATGCATGCCTAATTTGCCTATACACCCTCCTTCCTTGCTTTCCCGCTTCATAAAACTAATGCGTATTGAACGAGCGTCTTCGTTCCCTCACCTCTTTGCATTTGCTAATCCCGGTAACCAACTCTTTCAGGGGGAGAGCATCAGGACGCTTCGCAAACCACAATGGCCCAACTTTTGATAATCTCTTCCATGGCTTTTTTTTTTTTTTTTGTTGTTGTTTCGAAGCGGCTGACGGCAGAAGCTGTTTTTATTTTTTCTTCAATTTGCTTTCAAGACATTAGTTTCTTTTTTACTGTGAAAACATACCATGATCTGACAGAGAGAGAGAGAGAGAGAGAGAGAGAGAGAGAGAGAGAGAGAGAGAGAGAGAGAGAGAGAGAGAGAGAGAGAGAGAGAGTGCTTGTGAACAGTATATGGACTAACTTAATTTATAAAAGATAAGAAAGTGACAGACTGATAAAACTGTAGTCTGGGTCCTAGTTTCAAGGAGGATCATAGCAAGACAATCCAACAGGCGTCAGAGTATCCTATTACATGACAAACACAACATTAGCAGGCCGCCCCGCCACCACACGCGCGGCGCAGGTGGTGCCAAGGTGTGCTGGCGACTCACTCAACTTCGAGGAAAAGCCGTCATGAATGATGTGAGGGCCTGCATTTGTGATTTATTCCAAGCAACTCATTCAAAGGCATGTAGGCACACATTATGAATCCATTCGAGCGGGTACACATGCAGGAACGTACACACACACGCACACGCGCACACACACACACACACACACACACACACACACACACACACACACACACACACACACACACACACACCATTCCTTCTCTCTCTCTCTCTCTCTCTCTCTCTTTCTCTTTTCAATGAATACTTGTTCGGAAAATATTTCTGACTCTTATCTATTGAAACCCATCATCAACTTTTCCATCTAAGCTATCACCAAAGACCAATATCATGGGAAAGTAAATATAGAAAGAAGCCATAATAACTCAGGCTTAGATAACCCCAAAGTTTGTTGACATGAATTCACAGAAGTTTTGTCCAAGTTTGGGCTGAGTATTGACTGCTGGGTTCCGTATAGCGGCCGTCCGCCGCCGCCCCTGCCAGCCGCCGCACCAAGCAAGGCGGCACGGGCAACGGGCACAGGAGTGGCTGTTGGGCGTTGGGGAAGGGAGAGGGGGAGGGGGATGGTTGAGTTACGGGGTAGGTGAGGAAAAGTCAGCACAAAGGTGAGAAAACAACAGCGGGAAGGGACGGAGGCATGACGGAAGTGGAATAAAAACACCATCACTTTTGTTGGCGTGTCGAAAGAGTCTGCCAACACTCCCTCCCATTTACGTAAAAGGGAATTTCTCTCATCATCCGGTCTTTTCCTGCCCCGCCCTTCCCTGGTGGCGTAGTAAGAGGGATTCACCTGGGTGCGGTGTCGCGGACAGCGGGGCGACCATCTACATCAAGCACCAACCGAGGCCGCTCGAGGTGACGCTGCCGACGACCTGCGGATGAGGACACGGTGAGGACACAGTACTGGCTAGGACGGGAAAACTAGCTAATTATGCTACTTAACGTGGGTACGAAGAGAGGCGCCTCATCTTACACAAGTTTGCCAAACACTTCCTCACTACATTATAATCTACTAAAAATAAAATTAAAATGACATGAAAACTGACATCTTTCGAAAGTTAAAAGAAAACCTAAGCCTGGCCATGGAGGGATTTAACAATTCGTTTTGCATTCCCCTCACCGTAGACTATATATTTTCTACAAAAATGTTTCAAGGTTTAAAATGTCAGAAGCCCGCGGCACTGAATGGCCCAGCAATGGTCCCGCTGGGCAAGATGGCCCCTAGATCCAGCCCGTGACCCCAGCCATCGACACACTTCACTGGCTGTGTCACCGAACCCGCCGCGCCACCAAGAAAAAACACATACATTATTTTGCTTTTCAACAGAGAAATCCACGGATCTCTGACTTCCACTTCAGTAATGTTGAAGTTCCGCGATCAACACTGAAAGTTGTGTGAACTTTATAACCAGGGAGACTTTGTCCTCCCTCCTCCCAAAGACAAACCTCATCACGAGGGGAATTTTTTTTGTATTAGAGCATGTGCATTTACCGACTTCAGAAATGTTATATCTGTACGAGGGCATTTAATTTTTAATAAGCTCCTTGCTTGAATTATGACACAATCATTATTACAGTAAACATTGTTCCTCCATAATTTCGCGTGGAGCACATATTCAGGCGAAGGTGTTGCATGGAAGACCATTGAGGTGTACTGCCAGGAACTCTGCCTTTCACATTTGCTGCATTAGAATGGTTACAGCAGCGGGACATGTCGGTTAAGAGGCCATGCGGGGTGAGGTGTGAAGGGTGCGCAGAGTGAGTGCTGCGAGGGGCAGCTGATGTGCACGCAATTTTGGAAAGCACAGGCTGGGTGGATGTGCATGAGCTGTGGAGGGTGCCAGATATGGTGTGTGTGTGTGTGTGTGTGTGTGTGTGTGTGTGTGTGTGTGTGTGTGTGTGTGTGTGTGTGTGTGTGTGAAAGGCACATGCAGACCAGAGGGTCTGGACGAGGAAGGGTGCGGGATGGGCAAGGACGGGCGCAGAGCGGGAAGGGAGTAGAGAAGGGCTGGTCCACCACCGCCCGCCAAAGTAAACAGAGAGCGACCATAATCCTGCAGAGCCGCGAAATTAAAACTTGCTCTAGCAGAAAATCTTCAGGCTGATCAATACTGAGGATCGGCTGCCGGCGAAGGCTCATCTGCCTTACCCAAGTGGACGTGAAGAGACTCGCCAGAGCCATACGACGCGAGAGAACTACTGGAGTGGTGGGCCGATATGGCCGGCCATGGCAGGCAATGGCAGCCCCAAGTGTGCCGGGAACTGTCTTGTGAGTCGTGAATTATTAATCTCCTCAAACACTTTTACTAGAATTGCCTACTTTACTCTTCTTTATTATTAGCAACTGGCAGCCTTACGAGCTTTCTACATGGCATGTCAGTGGATTTGTGTGGCCATGTCGTCGTAATGTTTTATCTGAAGAGACTCACGCTGCCCACACCACTGCCCTTGACAC
>NC_059296.1:905000-907500 GCF_017591435.1 Portunus trituberculatus
CTATTTTGGACATCTTCAGTCGTGAAGACTGTTGAGAAGAATCTATTTAGGACGTTTGCCATTTCAGCTTCGTTATCTATTTGGTTTCCGTTTTCTGTTATGAGTGGACCAATTGTTGAGGCTAAGACTCTTTTGGATTTTACATAACTGTGAAATTCCTTTGGGTTGGTTTTACAGGAGTTTGCGATCTGAGCTTCTACAGATTTTTGCTGCTTTTATCAACTTTTTGCTTTTCTACGCAATCTGTCATGCTCTAATTTATCATTATTATGCTGTGTTAATTTGTATTTGTTGTACGCTTCTTTCTTTGCTAGAAGACAGCTTTTAATTTCATTATTCCACCATTTCGGTTTGGTGTTTAGTAGTTTCCTTCTGTGAGGAGGAGGAGGAGGAGGAGGAGGAGGAGGAGGAGGAGGAGGAGGAGGAGGAGGTGGAGGAGGAGGACAATGACGATAACGTTATAGTTACAAAGAGCGAAATCAAAAGTAGAGTGCAATGGGACATTCTGAGGGAGTACGTGAGGGGGCTAGAGTGTGACATGCTTTCCCCCCTCCCAGCCCAGCACTAAACACACGCCTCGTTGCTTTACTTTACTGCTCGTCACCCTCTAAACCCCTTAACGCTCACCCATCCAGCCAGGTGACCTATTCTCACCCGCAGCGGTCTTCTGTTCTATTCTCTGGGCACAGCAATGAAACACAGTGATCTCAGGCACGCAATTCGCCACAAATCTTTTTCCCGACCTTGTCTTTTGAAAGGAAATACTTTGAGATCCTGCATGTATTTATCTTTCATTCACTGAGACTCATTTTAAAGTTTAATGGTTCGCCTTTCATCGATACACTTTTCACGAGGCATGCTTTGCAGGAAAGGGAAATCATTAAATAAATTTTTTCACAGGATACCATCCGGAAGGAGCCCGAGGCGATGTGTGGGTGCGGGCCTCACAGAGGTGTGTGTGGGCCTGGAAAAGTGGGGAAGGGGCCTCGCCAGGTCTCATCATGAAATTATCGATAAAAGAAAGAGAGGAGGAGGAGCAAACTGAGCGGCGGATATGAGATGGAGGCAAGGCGGCAGTAAAGGAGCAATCGTTGATGAGATGTTCAGCATCAGACGGAAGCTTGGCGGTAAGATGTGAGCGGTGCGTGCACGAAGATCCCTGCTTCCCTTTCTTGCTCTTATCCCCTGCCCTGAGAACAGCAGCAACAGTAGCAGCAGCAGCAGCAGTAGGAGCGCAGGAGCGGCAGGAGCAGCACCAGCATACACGCAAGTGGTCGTTGAGTTTTTAAATAAAGTGTCAAACTTTTAAGAGGGAAAAACAAATGTGGACCCTCGTGAAAATGAATGTAAAGTTCTCAAGGAACAAGTCTACACTTTATGACCGACGTAATGAGTTGAATACAAGAATGACTTCGTCAGAATAACTTGCCAGACGGAGGTACGGTTCTCTTTGCTCCAGGACATCGTTAGTGTTTTGTCTTTAGAGGCCATTAAATGTAACAGTCGGCTATTTCCCTGCTACGGAATGCTTGCACAATCAGTGTTGATGGCACGCCGTGAGGAGTTCATTAGGATGACTGTCAGAAACCAGGAGGGAGGAACGCAGAGAGATTCTATCGTGAATAGTATAATTTGCGTATCTCAAAGTCTCGTATCTGTGTTGGGGTACTTAGTGTTCCGCTGTGATAACACTGAAAATCTTTCCTGCCAGAGGGAAGGCGCGGCAGCTTCGCTCCGATGGACACAAAGGAAAGGATCAAGGAGATAAGAACTTCTGAAAGGTCAAAAGAAGAAAATTTGTTCAACAGATCCTAATGTCAGAGTTTATCAAAAGTTTGAGAATATTACAGGCTATGATTCGGTATAGTTTCGAGGACCTGAGTTCAACTTCTGCGTTGAGGGAAAGAAGCCAGCAGCCAGCGGCCACAGGGCAGCGGCGGTGCGGTGCTCCCCACCACCTCCAACATGGGGATTTCACTTGATGTGTTGAGGAGTTATAGTCTTTGCAACGGCACCTCCTTTTTTCCTGTGTGTTTTTATTGCCAGTTTGTGTCACTGTCTTTTATATTCCTCCATTGTGTACAGCGTCTCTTTTCTTCTTTTATTTTGTTCGCCAAATAAAAATTTTCCGGCTACCACCTCACTGTTTACTCCAAATGGATGCTGTCTTTTTAATGGCAAAAACACTATACACAAAATTTAAGAGAGAATTATTAAAACAAATGAGTCGGGTTTCAGCACCACATATATAGCGATTTTTTCTTTTATGTCTGAGAAAAGGTTTTTTTTCATCCGATTTTACTCACTCGCCGGAAAAGTAAATAATATTTTCAACTGGTCCCCGTTCCTCGCGTGGCTGCACGAGGGTCTAGTCGCTCCCTGCACCCCCCAACCCGATTGCCCCCACTCGCCCAGCGACCACCTCGTTATTCCCACCCCAGCCTCACAGCCGCCGCAACCAAACACATACAATAAAAAATAAAAACAATGTCTTCTATAG
>NC_059296.1:910000-920000 GCF_017591435.1 Portunus trituberculatus
AGGGCAACCAGTGTGAACCAACCAACATGTGGTGGATGAGGAACGGAGGGCGAGAAAGAGAGGATTTCAGACTGTATTCTAAAACACTTTAGTGTCTCACGTCGACTTCTTTTAAGAGGATCAAGTGGACGTTATTAAGGGTTTTCTGGCGTGTTTTTATGATCGTACTGATAGTCTAACCAGGCTTCTGCACCACCAATGGGGAAAACACACGTGAGGACCGGACTAATTATCTCTCTGTCCTGAACAAAGCTTTTAAAAATACGGGTGTTGGAGTAAGAACACACACACACACACACACACACACACACACACACACACACACACACACACACACACACACACACACACACACACACATACACGAGCAATGAAAACATCAGAGGTAAGGCGTCATTGTGGAGAAAACAATCTTTACAGCGGGTTGTCGCGTTCAATGGACCACAGCGGCGTCGTAAATAATGCTGGATGGCTGGACCTGTCAACGTCTCGCAGGCCACGGTGCACTCTTGACCTTCTGCAGTCCACATCATCATCTCCAACACACACACACACACACACACACACACACACACACACACACACACACACACACAGTCATTAATAAGTAAGTAATCCTTTCTTTCTCTCGTTTAAGTACATTTCAAACTATAAATTCCAATAATAAATATTTTTAGTTATTTTTCACTACTCTTTTTTTACTTACTTGTACTAATACTTGTCTCTTCTCAGCATGATATTTGTTTACTATTATTTTTCTTCCATTGGTGAAAGTTTGTTTCATATAGTTAGCGTGAATTACGTACTACATGCTATATTATTATCATTATTATTATTGTTACTATCACTGTCTTCTATAAGTGTTGGTACTATCATTAATATCATAATTATCAAGAGTTTTATCATTAACATTATTACAATCATTATATTACTGACATTAATACTACTATTACTACAACACACACACACACACACACACACACACACACACACACACACACACACACATTTCATCACCACAACCTTAATGAGTTTCAACCGTAGACTTTCCCTTCTCAAGACGCCTGTCAGAGGAGGAGGAAGAGGAATACAAAGGAATACAAAGGAAGACAAACAGCAACAGACCCTTAGGTCCTTACTAGGCTGTTTTTGGAGACTATCTACTAACTACCAGTGGTAGAGACAGGACAGCAAAGCAGAAGGCTCCTTCCCACCCACCCTTCCCTCCAGCCGAGGCTGGCAGGAAAAAAAGGCGAAACCATGTGATATTAAAAGATCACATGGAATTTTAGTAGAGAGTGAAAAGGAAATGTGTAATCTACGTCTGACTACTTGTGTTTGTGGGGGAAAGTGTTAACGCTTGGTAAATGTCATGTTGTGTGTGCATTGTGTATGTGGATGCACAGTGTGTATGTCGAATGGGTGGTGCAGCAGCCTTGCCTGGCGCTTTCTAGGGAGGCAGCAGTCAATCAGGCCCCAGCTCCGTTCAATCCACTGAGATAGCATACTTTCCTGTAGGGACGCCGTACGCTGATAACCCCTTGCAACATTGATCCCTGGTACTTAGTTCCCGATGATGATCAATGGTTGACAAGGCCCTCTCCAAACACAGCCCGTCACAGGTCGAGAGTAGTAGTAGTGACCGTTCACTCTGGGCTATCTGTGCGTGTATGCAGTGTAGTGTAGTATGTATGTAAACACAGTGTGGAGTCAAAAAGGTGGTGCGGCAGCCTTGCCTGGCGCTTTCAAGAGAGGCAGCAGTCAATCAGGCCCCAGCTCCGTACAACCACTGTAAAAGTGCACTTCCCTTTAAAGGGCGCCGCACACTGTATGGTTACCCCCTGCAGCGGTGACCCTGGTACCTTAAATCCCGATGATGGTCACCTACTGTCAGGGCTCTTGACTATCCACAGCCCTTCACAGATCGAGAGTAAAAGTAGTGACCGTTCACTCCGGGCTATCTGTGTCATGTATGGAGGGTGAGAGTAATTCAAACTAACGGGCAATTTAAACCACGATCAGAGGCCCGGGAGATAAAAGAAAAAGCGCAAGTTATTCGGAAATGAATAGCGACAACCGGGGATTAGATTCAAAGTATTTATCGAGGCGAACTTTGAACGTTTCGATAGTACCTGAGTTGACAACATTTGATGGCAGACCATTCCATATATTAACTATGCGATTAAAGAAAAAGTGTTTGGCTTCATTTGTTACAAAGCGCTTACCAACAATTTTAAAACCATTGCTTCTGGTGACATTTGACTGGTCGACTGATACGTATTTTTGAATATTCATATTTGCAAACCCATTAAAAATTTTGAAAAGCATGATAAGGTCGCCTCTTACTCTCCGTTTCTCAAGAGAAAATAAATTTAATTCCTTTAGGCGTTCCTCGTAGGATTTGTTCCGCAACCTTGGGATCATTTTTGTTAATCTGCGTTGTATTTTTTTCTAATTTTTCGATATCTTTTTTGTAATACGGTGACCAAAACTGAACATTGTATTCGAGATGTGGACGGACGAGTGAGTTATATAATGTTGATATTATTTTCTCGGACTTGAAAGTGAAAGATCGTCCAATGAAACCAACTAATTTATTCGCAGTTTTGACGACTTCAGTACAGTGTTTGGTAGGCTTGAGGTCTGCTGAAACAATGACACCAAGATCTTTTTCTTTGTCCACACTCGTCATTGGGGTATTATTCATCTTGTATGTCGCCTGAGGATTTTGATTTCCTATGTGTAATTCATGGCATTTATCTATATTGAATTTCATTTGAGGAAGGAGGAGGAGGAGGAAGAGGAGGAGGAGGAGGAGGAGGAGGAGGAGGAGGAGGAGGAGGAGGAGGAGGAGGAGGAGGAGGAGGAGGAGGAGGAGGAGGAGGAGGAGGAGGAGGAGGAGGAGGAGGAGGAGGAGGAGGAGGAGGAAAAGGAAGAGGAGGAAGAGGAGGAGAAGGAAGAGAGTAGGTGGAGGAGGATAAAGAAACACAATGGGACACCAAACAGAATACCAGTTGGTCCATATAAACAGAAGAGGAGGAGGAGGCAGAAGAGGTAAGGGAGGCAGTGGAGGAATTGTGAGGGGGGGTGTGAAGAGGCAGAAGAAGAGGAGGAAGAGGGGGAAGAGGAGGCAGAGTTCAAGGTGTCACACAGGTAAGACACGCGACGAGCAGTAATTCAGTTAAGAGGAAGAGGGTCAGAAAAGGCGATAGTTTCTCCAGCTCCCCGCGCACCACGGCTCGGGGGAGTGCTGGAGGTAAGAGGGAGTGGGGACAAAACACAGGCACAAAAAGAACGGTCATCTTGTACAAGTGAGGTAGAGGCGAGCGATCGTTTTTCTGTGCCGGTGATGACAGGAGGTGGCCGCTAGTGTACCGTTGCCGAGACCAGGAGTACTCGGGGATGCGTCACAGCAAAAAAAGATTGAATTACTCTTGGTAGTGGAGACGAAGCTTATTTACGCTAATGGATGTAGGCAGTGCGCGTGGAGTGGAGGTAGGGGCGTCATGATTGCTGTCAGGGGAGGGGGCCTTAATTGAGCGATATAAATTCGAGTTCCTTTGTCGTTGTTAACCACCCAAGTAAAGCACGCGCCGAAAATTGATTCAGCGCAGATTGTGTGCCAGTCATCAAGTGGCTGCCGAGCGGAGCGTCAATTTCACTGTACACACGAAGGAATAAAAGCAGCCATTTATCACGGCACCAAAACGACCAAACATTCCTCTACACCCTTCCGCCTGTGTGCAAACACTGCCGCACGCGCGCACACACACACACACACACACACACACACACACACACACGCACAAATGTACGCACGCAAGCACGCATACACATACACACGACACGTCACTACACGACACACACACACACACACACACACACACACACACACACACACACACACACACACACGCACTTATGCACTTAACACTCGTGCAGGAAATAGCCAATACTGCTCAGTATTATTTTCAGTTAAATTGAACGTTCAGAAAAAAATAAATATAAAAAGAAAGAAATAAAAAAAAAAACACGCACACAGTCGACACTGACGTTCAGTTTGCCAAGCCCCATCAATGCCGAGCAGCGCTACTGTGACAAGAGGCGGCACGGCAGATAGTGGCGTGGAGGACATACAATGAAACACTATAACAGATGAGAATAGAATAAAACATATCAAACGACGTAACGAAAAGAATAAAATAAAATCCTCTTATTGCAATCACACCTTCCCTCTTCCTTCCCCACCACCACCACCACCACCACCACCATCACCACCACCACCACCCATCCTCCTCCTCTTTCTTAGCTATTTTATTACAGTGTGAAGGAAGGAAAGAAAGCAAAGCAAAAAAAAAAAAGAGTGCTTCCGTGAATTGTGAGCTGGCGGACGCGTTAAGTCATCGGCGGGAGGTTTCGTGTTGCCCACTTGAGAACGTGTGGCTGCTCCCTCTCGTGCTGTGATGGGGAGACACTATTTCATGTAAACTTAATGTCCTGAGTCACGGGCGAGAGGCAGGGTGAGAGCCAGAGCGAAGTGGGAGACGACAGCTTGGGGAGGAAGCCAGGGGATGGAAGGGACGGGGGGAGTGTCCGTATACGTGGTAGCGAGGACGGGCTGTGTGATGGGTGTGAGTGGACGGGACGGGGTGAGTAGGACAGGGCTTGGTGTAAAGGAGGGTTGTGTGAGGAGGTGCGGGTCACTTTCTCTTACACACACACACACACACACACACACACACACACACACACACACACACACACACACAGAGCTGCCTTCCCTCACGCAGACGCATTTCTCAGAACCTTTCCCGTAGAAGCGGCTCAGCACTGCAGATCTGTAATGACGTGACTTTCCAGGTACACACATAATTTCAAAAGAACGAAAAATAAGTAATGTAAACTGCACGCACCTCATGTCTGTCTGTGTGTGTGTGTGTGTGTGTGTGTGTGTGTGTGTGTGTGTGTGTGTGTGTGTGTGTGTGTGTGTGTGTGTGTGTGTGTGTGTAATTCACCACGGTCGTCTGCTGGTCACCCAGCCAGCCTTCCCCATTACGGAGCGAGAGCTCAGAGCTCATAGATTGATCTCCGGGTAGAACTAAGACCACAACACATTCAACACACCAGGAAAGCGAGGCCACAACCCCTCGAGTTACATCCCGTACCTAATTGTTGCTAGGTGAACAGGGGCTACACATTAAGAGGCTTGCCCATTTGCCTTGCTGCTTCCCAGGACTTGAACCCGGGCCCTCTCAGTTGTGAACCAAGCATGCTAACCACTACACTACGCGGTGTGTGTGTGTGTGTGTGTGTGTGTGTGTGTGTGTGTGTGTGTGTGTGTGTGTGTGTGTGTGTGTGTTGAAGGAAGAGAGAAAGAGAGAGCGAGGGAGAGGGAGAGAGAGGAAGGAAGGAAGGGGGGGGGCGAGGGAAGGAAACACAGAACTGGTCATGTCTCATTCGGTTAGGTGACGGTAGAACCATTTATTTCCATTTTGATTTATTGGGGCGCAGCGGCCAGTCTAGTGCAGCGGGTCATTAACAAAGCAAACAACTAAACGAGCGGCCAGCATGACTTATGTGAGCACGGGAGGAGACTAGGCGGAGCGGGAAAGGGCGGGAAGGGGCTGGGATGCATGGGAGCGAGAATGGGACCAGAACGGAGATGGATGGGAGGGAGAATAGGGGCGAGACGCTATGTCATCGAGAGGAGAGTACAGGGAGGGTGAGACAAGGTATGGGGCAGGGGTGAGGGGTAATGGATGAGGGGCAGGTAGGGATGTAGAGGGGGATAGAAAGAGTGTTGGGTGGCGGAGAGGACGGAGAGAAGAGATGACAAGAGGGCGTGACGGGTGTGGTGAGTGTATAGTGAGGAGGACGGGAGAGGCGGGGCAGAGATGACAGAAGAGGGACAGAACGTGGTGTCGCGGGGATGACAGAATGACAGGAGAGAACAGGGTGCGTGAGCGTGGAGGAGAGTGTGAGATTGGGCGTGATAGGGAGAAGAGAGGACAGGGGGACGGCACAGGGTGAAGCGCACGGCGAGGAAAAGTGTTGGAATGAGGACAGGCTTGGATGGAACGGGAGGAGGACGGAAGGGGGACAGGAGGGAGTGGGGCCGGCATAGGTGAGGGAAGGTAAGGGCAGGGGCGAGGAGGGCACAATTACGCCTCTCTGTCATCGGGGACGTCAATATCAGCGGCAATATTAAACGAAGAATATTCGTGAGCACTGGAGGGGCAGCTTGTGGGGCGTTCCCTCCTTTGTGTCTGGCTAATGGCGGCCCGGGACTCCCTCACTAAACTATTCTTTTTGTGTTGTCTTATTTATTTCGCTTCTCAGGTTCGTTGGCTTCACCTTCCACCCCCTCCCCCCCCGCAACGCACCAACACAGGAACACTATAATAGCACACACGCCAACACATATGCCAAAGCACGCACACACACACATACATACACACACACACACACACACACACACACACACACACACACACACACACACACGTTATTATGCATACATAAACAATCAGACACGCTTACACGCATGCATACATACATGCATACATACATACATGCGTGCACATATTACCTAAACAAACACACACGCCCCTCATGCATACATAAACAAACACACACAAAAAAAAAATGACAGAGTCCTTTCGTACCACAGTCACTTTGGAACAAAAAATAACATGTCTGGAACACTCGTTAATTCTTTCCACATTAAAATTCTCTCTTCCCATCAACCCGAAGGCGGATATTTAATTTTGTGAATCAGCGGCACTCATAAACTACAAAGGAGGAGGAAGGAGGAGGAGGAGGAGGAGGAGGAGGAGGAGGATTCTGGGGAAGGGAGGAAGGGGAGGAGGAGGGTTCAGAGGATAGGAAGAAGAGGAAACTAAGGGAAAGGGAAAGCAGGAACAGGATGAAAGGACCCCAGTGGAAAGGAAGAGGAAGGGAAGTGTACGCAGCATCTCTTCAACTAAACTCCGGGGAATATCCAGCCATCAAAGACCAACGCTCGGCTTAGCGGGGAGAGGGGAGAGGGGAGGCGAGGTGAGGGGAAGGGAGAGGCACAATTAATGCTTCACTGTGTCATCCTCTCTGTGTTACTCCGCCGGGAAAACAGTGGAGACATGCATTTCATTTCTCTCTCTCTCTCTCTCTCTCTCTCTCTCTGTGTGTGTGTGTGTGTGTGTGTGTGTGTGTGTGTGTGTGTGTGTGTGTGTAGGAATGTCATTATCATACTAATTCACACAAAAGGCGCCGCAGATTTAGAGAACTACACCGCCACTGCAAGTCTGTCTGTGCTCTCTGTGGCTGACAAACTCTCAACAAAGCAAATCGTTGTCAATAAAGTTAGAAGCAAGCTTCACGCTAATGAAACAAGAGATATATGATACACGTCGTGTTGGACATTCAAGAGATTTATGTAATCAATTAGTTGTTGAAAAATCAGTGATGTACGAGCATGATAAACATTTAGGCATGGACTTGTCACTCATTAAAAAGAGACTTCTCGTTTGTTTCCTCGATTAAAGAATCTATGAAAAGAGACAAAGAAGAAATGGAAGTAAAGCAGCCAGGAAATTAAAATATATAATAAAAAAACCCCGAACCCAAAGCTGCATGGGAAAACCCAGCCAGGAAAGTGAAAAATTCAGGCAAAAGAAAGACATTAGACAGAGAAAACCAATTTCCCAAAAATTATAACGTCTCGCGTAAAGAAGTTTTAAAATATTCAGAATAAAAACGCGGGAATCAAAGTATTCTGAGAGTATTGCGGCGCAGGATTTGTGGGTGACGTGTCTTGTGAATGTTGGGAGATGAATCACTACAGGTAACTGAAAGTGAAGGGGTACATTCCAGTGCACTTCCAATGAACGTAAATAAGACAAAATAGTGACTCCGTAGCGGCTCACCACCGAGACTGTAAACTGAGGCCCGATGGGGGAAGCATGAGCAGCAACAGTTAGCACTTCAAAGGGAAAGTATGAAGGAATAAAACATCAGATGGGAGGCTTCTGATGAACTAATTAACGTCATGGGCAGTAATCTACCTTTTTTGAGTAAAAGATCTATAATCAGTGTGTTCTAGCTGCCTTAACTCCTCAACCTTAAACTTGGAGCTGCCTCAAAGTTTTAGAAAGTAAATTAAGGAGTTCTCAAAAATCACAAGGCTAATTTTAGGCACAAGAGAAGCAGAGAATGAGCCGAATTAAGGAAAACAGGAGCCGTAGCGTGAAATATTTTGGCTTGCATTAAGGAAAAACGCAACCGTGCAAGTCGTGATATATAAAAAAAAACTGACAGCATTACTCTGACATCCTCCCTCCCTCCCTCTCCCTCTCTCTCTCTCTCTCTCTCTCTCTCTCTTTCCCCTTTACATTCAGTATGGAAAAGGGAGTGCATAACATCGTTCAAAGTGGCGCAATAAATTAATTTCTGAGACTAATTGACAACATACTATTGATGAAGGGCGGTATTTTGTTGTTGTTGGAGGTGCCGGTGCTGGTGGTGGTGGTGATGGTGGTGGTGGTGATGGTGGTGGTGATGGTGGTGGTGGTGGTGGTGGTGGTGGTGGTGCACAGTGACGGTGTTTTACTGATGGTATTGCAGTTGATGCTGGCTAACACTACACTGAGCGTGATTCTGGTGTTGCGTTGGTTGTGGTGTCAGAGGCAGTGGTGGTGCTCGCTGTATTGCAAGTAATGCTATCAAGTAGTAGTGTTCTGCGACAGCAAGAGAAAGCAATGAGAAATTCTTGCCTCGCTCTGCTCTGCGCCAGCGGGTCATGAAGGATGTTTTCCAGGACGCCGCACGTCTACGAGCGGGTGATAAGGCCTCTCGAGAATCAGAAATGCAATAAAACAGGAATATACAAAACTTACAGCTTTATTCCCATTGTGCGGCTCTGAATTCCGGGTAAGATGTCATTAATCTCTTCACTACGCGGTAAAAATAGGACTTGTGGTATTTGAGTTATGCCTTGCCTCTTCGCCTGTCTTCAGCTCCTTGCGGTCTCTCAGTCTTTGTTCCTTGTCAACTCAAGAAAGCTTCGTCACGGCTCTGCCTCCAAATATACTCGAGTTACAAGTCCTCTTTTCGCGCCCTTGTGCTTCCTTGGAAGAACCACTCAACAGCGAGATCAAAGACGAGTTCCAGTAAAGAACCTTAAGTCACATCAAGCGTTCAGTCCGCATCACCAAGACAACTCCCTTCACCCCTCACGTCCCTGCAATGTTCAGCGTCCCTCGCCTCCCTTCGACGCGATCAGGCGTCCCCACAAGTCTCCGCCAGAGATGGTCAGTAAAGCACAACACGGGGTGGACGCCAGCCAGGGAAGGGAACGTTAGCTGCCCCGTACACACAAGCGAACAATGGCTAGGAATCCTCGTAACGCCGTACCTTCTCCTCCTTAATAACGCCCAGAATGTTACGAATCTAATAACATCAGTAGTCTCCACGTCCACCAACTTTATACTCGTACGGCGGGCCGCCCACCCAGCGCCGGCGCTCTTGCCGAGTCCTGATAAGCCAAGATGCCGCGGACGGATTCGGTAAGTTTGTAACAACCTCCTCCATGTTACCAGCTCTCAAGGTTCTCAGACCAATTATAAACTTCTCAATATTAACCGAATGTCCCCTTCCCTAACGCTCCCATTCCATTCCCTGCCTCCCTTGCTTCCTGCCTTCTTCCTGACTTTGCTCAACTATCTTCCACGACTATTTCTTTCTGATCTTGTTCCCTTTCCTTTCTCCCCTTTCGCAAACTTTATGATACACTCTCGTTCCCCTTACTGTAGGAGTATTTATCCAAGTCTTGTCCATCTACCCTCGCTACTCGCTCCGTCCGGGTTTCAGATATAAAATGTGTAGTGTTTAATCAGAGACTATTTGTTTAACGAAAAGCAGTTTCACACTTCAAATAATTCGAAGTATAGCGTCATATTGGTATGATTTCGAGTCATGTCTATTATATTCGGCAACCTTTTATTCG
>NC_059296.1:927500-942500 GCF_017591435.1 Portunus trituberculatus
GCATCAATAAACGAAAAGGGTATCGCATAATCAACTCCCAAATTAGAGAAATGGTCTGGAAACACCCGCCGCTCATCGCTTATACAGCACCGGCCCACCATACTGTCTCTAATGGAAGGGAATAGCCGTGACCCTCCAGATGACCCGTGACCCTTCCCTTGCCTCGCCTGTTTGAGTCATGACGCGGTGTATTTCTTGACCCACGTGACGGACAGGGATGTGGGAAAAGCGGTGGAGAAAGAAAGAATAAAAAACCCGGTCGTATTGGCCAAAAATATCCCGGAGATAACTTTAACAGGTGAGGGAAAATTCTAACGTGACACGAAGTATTTCTCTCCGTCAAGCCCGCCACCAGCCACCAGCCACCAGCTACGCCTTGCCTCGCCTTCCCTGCTCTTCCTGTACACCAGCCACGCCACACCGGCCCTTCCTTGCCCTCACTCTTCCCCTCACGTTGTGTCACCCTCACCCATCTCTCACCCACCGCCTGTGCTGCAGCGTCATCATCTGTTTCATGCCCTACTCCATCATTCCTGCCCCTTACCCGTTAATACCGCACGCAAATGTCCTTCCCACGCCGGCCGCACTGACGATGCCCGCCCCTCTCATCACTTAAGCTCCGACGCCTCTTCATTCGACATTACTCTGTCTATCATTCACCATCCATCCTATAAGCCAGACGAGCCGCCGACGTCAACACACACACACACACACACACACACACACACACACACACACACACAGACACACACGCGGGCACACACACACACACACACACACACGTTCTCGGTTCTGCATCAGCCGCACCAAACGTACTTATTTCCAAACTTCGACACCACCTTCGTTCCTCCGGGCCATGTCATTCCCTTTTGTAGCAGATTACATCCCCTTCTGCCCTCCATTCTCCTTCCTCCAGCTCGCACAGCCACGCACTCCTAAACATTCTCTTCCTTCACCGCGCCCCTACAGCCTATTTCCAAAGATTCCCCGAAAGCCTACTGCCTCTCCCCGAGACCCGCATCTCCTCGCCGATATCCCAAGACCTCGAAAAAGGGAACGTCCATTACCCCTCCCCTCCTTTCTACCCCTCTCCCCCCACCTAACATACTACTCCACCCGGCCACACCATGCCGACCATAATGAACCAAACCTTCCCACCTACACACCCCACGACCCCAGCTTCCTCCTCCCGCGACCGTGGCTGCCTGGGGCCTGGCTGTGCTTCCCGACCCGTCTGCCGCAACCCGCCCCCTCCTGGCCTCAGCTGCCGCCCGACCCGTCACTATAAAGTTCCCTTCCGCATCAATAACAACAACAGTCTTCCTATTAATCCTGGACTCCTGTGGCTATTACCTGCCCGGCTCTCTCTTTTTCGCAGACTTACCTTACCAGAGTCATCTTCATCAGTGCTTCACTCTGTCTTGCTTCTCCTTCAGCACACCACCATGTCCCCTTATCCTCTCTCACCACCAAGTATGTCCTTCAAACACCCCTTGTTCTCTGCTCAAAGCTCATCCTCTTCCCGCCTCTCCTGAGCTATAAACCACCCTCACACTCCGAATTTAAATCACCACCACACAACAGCAGCATCACCCTCGCCGCTGTCGCAATGATCAACTCCCGCGTTAATCTGTGTAATAGCTGACTCGCTTTCAACTAGAAAATCCACATCAAGTTTAGTGCCATGTTGAGACAAAGCAGGGGAAAGAAACACGTAAAGCTGCTGTCCGGGGTACTTCGGGCGAGAATGAGCACGACCTTCACGCTCACCTGATTAAACAAACATAAGCAAACATGTGGAGGAAGACACGTGTATCCACGCCACGCCACGCCACGCCAAGCCACTCACGAAAGAAGGGAGACGCTCAGTGAAAAGCTTATCATGTCGTGGAAATTAATCCTAGAGGTATTAATATGTATCAGAACAGAGAGAGAGAGAGAGAGAGAGAGAGAGAGAGAGAGAGAGAGAGAGAGAGAGAGAGAGAGAGAGAGAGAGGATGAGTGCATGAGTGTGTGTGTGTATCTGTGTGTGTGTGTGTGTGTGTGTGTGTGTGTGTGTCAGAAGCACACTTAGACATCACTTTGCTCTTTTTTCGCCGCTATAAATAATCGCGGCGGTCGTTCTGCCCACCTTTGAACCCACTTGGACGGGAATGGCAAAGCGTTGGACGAGCAGCAGATGATGACGCAACACTCCCTGCCCACACGGAGCCTCGTCCCTTCCTCCCCTCCATCGCGCTAATAACAACGCCTGCCACGCACAAAAAACTATGTGATAAAAATACATATATAACAAAAGTGCGATAAAAACGATTTATGCCGCACTAAACCTTGCAGAGATAATACATTCAGTTTATGACTTCATGAACCAATTCCGACAATAAACTAAAAGTAGAAAGTGCCAGTTAAATTAAACAAATTGATGGATGAGAGAGAGAGAGAGAGAGAGAGAGAGAGAGAGAGAGAGAGAGAGAGAGAGAGAGAGAGAGAGAGAGAGAGAGAGAGAGACAGAGACTGGGGGAGATCTAGCTGAGCGGCAAAAATCGATCGAAGCGCCCCCACCCACCGCTTCACCCCCCGTCCCCCACGCCCCTCCAACTGGCGGGCGAGATAACTTGAAAACTTCCAGGTGAACTTAAGAGCACAAAAGTCGGCTTTTAGGCATCGACTCTCCGGATCATTTCTCTGAGAGGAAACCATTACGCGTCTGACTCCTCGTATGGGTGGATCCCTTCCCATTTACGGGCGTATTTCTTCCCTACCAGTGATTGGGTTGAGGCGGAGGGTCCCCATGTTAGGATGATCTTTATCTCCACTTCCATGGCTCTCTGGTCCTCCAGCACACGAGAGCAAGTTCATCACCAAGAGTGCCCACGTGGTGACGAGGCGCGACTGCCGGTATTATGGGATGCTGGTGAGCCGGAGCAGAGACCGACTGTGTGCGTGGCCCTTGTAATTAAGGAAGAATCAAAAGTTTAGTTGGACACTTGGCATAATTAAGAGAGTCAGGAACCGATCTACTTTTTTTCAGTTGTCGCATTTCAAGAAAACTTCTCAAACGACGCCTTCTCTTGTTCTAATCTCTCCATTATGAGAAAACTCAATTTCGAACCCAACTTCTACATGACCGCCACATCATTTTCTCCCTTTAAGTCGATCAAGCCAGCTAATGGGAGCTAATTTACCAGACCTGGAGCACCTCTCGCCGCCTCGCCCTTCCTGCGCCATCCTCCTTAAGAAGGAACTGACGACAATCACAAAATATTCGAGACGACGTTATTAATTTCATCAGTGACGCGGGTGAGCGAAGGAAGCCGCGCCTCGCCTTCCTCAACCTTCCCGTGCCGCGGCTTCATCCCGGCCCAAGTAATTCCTGGCGGGCCACAGTGCGCACAAAGTTTCTCAACACGTAGCCGCTATTATAAGACCCACTAGCAATATCCTGAAACAACAGGTGATTTTCTTAGCTTCAGGAATGGCTGGAACTTGTGTAAGTGGAAGGAATGACGGGACTGAGGGTCTTTGGGAACACCAGCCGCGAGGTGAGCGGCGCGGCACTGCTGATCAGCCTGGCCATTGCCTCGCAGCCCCGCCACCAACATGATGAAGGTCTGATTATCCCATAATCTTAATATGAGGCACGTGCGCTCAAAATGGATCGCAGGCATATTGGCAGCCTCGCATTGACAGGCAGCTTCAAAATTAATCAGCACCGAAAACTTTTTTCTTCACGGCAACAACTCTAAAAGTATTTTTCGCTTTTTTTTTTTTTTAACAGCAGAGCCGGCTATCAAGAGTATTTACAGGCTGGAAGCTACATAAATATCAAGGATATCTAGGAATTACGTGTCTCTCTCTCTCTCTCTCTCTCATTAAGCCTTGCAGCCATCACTCCGGAGGGGGAGGAACAACACCGGGTTATCATGTATTCTGCATCGCTGGTCAATAAAACAGACAGAAAACAACTTTAAGAGAGAAACCTTTACTGATTTTACAGACGGCAAGTTTAATAAAGAATTAGCTCTCTGCGTCCTCCTAAACAGAGAAAAGTAGCAGAGTTTGAGCGAGGAGTGAGGTCTGCAGGGCTGCTCAGCAGGGACTGCGTGCCGACATGCTGGCCCCGCCTGGCACTGGCTAATGAGGCAGCCTCGGGATGGACCCTGGTGTGCCGAGTGCCGCCTTGTCATGGACTCTTGCTCAGCTGGTGTCTAATGGCTGCTCCTCATGTAAGGCCACAAATCATTTAGTTTGGTCTGGGGCGAACCTGACAATTTTCCAATTACCAGAATGCTTCCACCAACCAGCAAGCCAGATTTGGTCTCCTATTTTGTCGTTAACGAAGTTAATTTAACTTGTCACTAGACTTTCCAGTTTCGCGCCAAAAATTACGGATTTTTAACAATGGCCACCACACATAATCCCGATATACCACCAGACCAAAATTAGAACGTAAACAAGTTTCAAATACAGACGGAATGAAAAGAAGGAACAAACATTCTCGTTCCAGCTTCTTGTTCAGGAGTCTCATGAGCCGGTCACTGTTGTTGTTGTTGTTGCTGCTGCTGCTAGTGGCGGTGACACCAAATCGTGACAGAACCTCACTCTTACTACTAATATTATCCAGAGAGAGAGAGAGAGAGAGAGAGAGAGAGAGAGAGAGAGAGAGAGAGAGAGAGAGAGAGAGAATAAATACCTGCACAAAAGCAAAAACAACACATTCCGTGCTCCACATGGCTGCGTTGTTTGTAGTCTTATACTGGGAACTGGTGATTGACTTTAATATGGTACAGGTGATGGCCGAGGTGAATTTTGGACGAGTCAATTACGCAGCGCGATCGACCAGGCACCATTCACTCCCAGCACCATTAGCGAAGAAATGCTTGGCGGGATGTGAATGTACGAGTATACGAGCTTCACTGCATTACTTGCCGCCCACGACTCGCCATCCAATGAGAATTACTTGTTTGTACATACACCGCACCCGTAACCTTTCATTACTGTAAACAACACACCGTATATTTTTCCACGGAATAACTCTGTGTATAGTTAGCGTGTGTTTTCAGGACTCTCGTCAAGTTTTACCCAAGATATTTTGGACCCTTCCGAATTCAATGAAATTCTTACTCGTAAAATCGAAAAGAAAATACAAAAGTCAATTTCATCTCGATACATGAATAAAATAAAGCATTGAGCGTCACTAGTTTGTTGCCCAAGCGAGTAAAACTTAGTATTATAGATAATTGTTGCCTGCAGACGTGCGTGACATTCACCAAAAGCAATGAATTTGGGTCTGCTCAATTTTTCTTCTATCCCAATAGCAAATGTTTCCCACAAGCCGTCACGCCGATCTTTAACACGCCGTCACCAAACTTTACTGAGTAGCGGTGCATTATTGCCGAGTTTTTGTCTCCATGTCACTGGCAATGGATGCTTACCTCAGTTTCAGTGTGGTAAAGTATTAATAAAGAAAGACTCAAGGCCAGCCCTGCGGGACACCACCTGAGAGTGACGGCCATGCTACACGACTGATGTCTGGTGCATTACTAAGGTGTTCCAGGCTCAGCATCAGTATCCAGCCCCAGCACCTCACCTTCAACGTTGCCTTGTGACCTGGAACTTTATCCACCCAATGCTTTTGTGAAACCATACCAATACTTTCACGATCCCAGTCAATGAAAACATAGTAATTCTGAACGTAGGTTTATGGCGTGCCTGAAGGCTTGGCTTCTTCACTATACACATGATCACCAGGGTGTTTTATTAGCATGACTCTTAGTATTATTTAATGAATTGTGTACCTGATGGAGAAATTAATGTGATTGTCATTTACAGATTTACTGGGAAAAAGTATGCAAGTCATTATAGACAAAATGAGCAGAAACATCGACAAATAAAAAGGGAGAAAGAAAGAAAGAAAGAAAGAAAGAAAAACAATGAGACAGAAACATACACAGAGATACTGGACGAGAAGAGAGAGAGAGAGAGAGAGAGAGAGAGAGAGAGAGAGAGAGAGAGAGAGAGAGAGAGAGAGAGAGAGAGAGAGAGAGAGAGAGAGAGAGAGAGAGAGAGAGAGAGAGAGAGAGAGAGAGAGAGAGAGAGAGAGAGAGAGAGAGAGAGAGAGAGAGAGAGAGAGAGAGAGAGAGAGAGAGAGAGAGAGAGAGAGAGAGAGAGAGAGAGAGAGAGAGAGAGAGAGAGAGAGAGAGAGAGAGAGAGAGAGAAACAATATGTAAAGCATCCACTGTTCCTTCTCAATCTGGGAATGCTGACGTTCACAAAAGAGTGAACATAATACCACAAACGTTCGTCGTGTACCCAAGGGCTCTGAGGACCAGGCGGGGCGGGGCGGGGCAGGGCGGGGCGGGGCGGGGCGGGACGGGGCGAGGCTGTAAATGAGAGGCTGTCAGGGACGCTCAAAGGAGCCAAATGGACGGAGGATCATCCGGCGTCCTCCAAGCTTCTTAAGAGGTCTTCCTTTTCAGGAGGCTTCCTCCCTAAACCAAAAGGGGTGTTACTTAAATCAGGGAGAAAAACATGCTTCACTTCATTGGTGCATTTCATCCACATGTGCTCAATACTTCCTGTCTAACATGAATAGCGAAGAAAAATCGCTATTAATATTGTTTCTTTTTTTTATTTCCTTTCTTGCGACAAAGACAACAACCACACCAATCCACAGGTGCGAGACATGGCCTCCACATCCAACATACTCGTACTGTAAGAAATTTAGATATTTGTGATGTATAAGCCTCGCTTCCTTCCTCGTGTTCCGGCTCTGCAAACACTTTACTTTCCAGAGTTCCTGCCTATCGGTGGGAGACTTTTGTGTCCTGGTCTCGAATTCTGGCGGTGGCCTTGGTGTCTTGTATTACAAGATGACGAACTGCTTTATTGACAGTGACGAAGTTTTTTGGAACAAACTGAACCTGACACTTTAGTTATTTATTTATTTATTTATTTTGATGCAAGTGACGAACGTGTGGCTGTACCTCCACCTGGCGTTAGTGGCCCAGCGCGGACACTTGTATCACCACATCTACGTAGTAAGGCGTCACTCCTTAGGCTGTCCCGGTGCTTAGAGGCGCCGCGAACACACCCTCTCGGCTTTAAGCGGGAATTATACACCGGTCTGCAACAGCATTGCAGGGAAGATAGCAAGATAAATTGATGTATATCTGTTTGCAAATCTGCCTACACACACACACACACACACACACACAGACGTTCTCTCTCTCTCTCTCTCTCTCTCTCTCTCTCTCTCATAGCAGCAGCAGTAGCAGGTACGCTGGGAGGTTCACTTGAGGCTCAAAGGTAACAGTGAAGGTCGTCAGTGACGGTCCAGCACTGCAGTGTTTTATTCATCTATATATTTATTTATTTTCTGGCTGCTTTGTGCAAATTTTGAAGCGTCGCTGTGTCTGTGGTCCCTTGCCTGTGCATGGTGTTGGTAAAAGTTATAATTAGTATTGTTGAAGATCACTATCGTCTTCTTACTCATTTTCTGCTCTTCTTTCTAGCAATGTCTCTCTAATTACAAAATATTTTGTTATAAATTTGTACATCCGAATGTGCAAATGAAATAACATCAGTCATTAGGAATTTGAGAATGTTGCGAGGATCAAGAGTATTCTTAATAATTAAGAAGAGGCAAGAATTATTCTTGCCTCTTCAAGTGGCAAGTGCTCCACAGCCTTCTCTACCAAGGACTGTAGCAAACACTGTGGGAGAAGGACTGTCGCCTGGTAAGACGCCTTTAATTTTTTGGTATTTTCGCAGCTAAAGTGGCAGCATTTTTCTTTTTTTTTTTTTTTTTTACTTAATGATGACTACAAATATGTTCATAAATGTTTTTTTTTTCTGTTCCCCGTCTCCTGAGTGTTTTCATTAAGTTATTCATATTACATGAAAGCCAAACATAGTGGAATTTAGCATTTCTTTTTCAGATACTTTATTAATGACATGAATGTGATCAGTTGTGCAATGAGTCACATATAATCCTGCCTGCTTTCCTGGCTGATATGCACCAATCCTACCTGAAATCAGTTGTACAGAGTCTGCTACAGCCAAGAGACATTTTGGTCGGGAAGACATCATAATGATACCACTCGCACTCACTGGTCAGTTTCCCTGTCTTTGAAGTTACTGGTGTGAACGATGAGTCCCTCTCCACCACGCTGGTTATCAGGTGTGTTGTGATGTACACTGACAGCAGCTTGGGTATAGTAGCGAGGTGTCCTGCTGCTCGCCACACCCAGAGGATGCATTAGTCCTATAGAAAAGTATTGATATTGGCGTCATTCCAGAACTTAATGACAAATGCCAGTGACAATGTGTTCCGGAAAACATTTCGAGTACATCTTGACACATATAATACATTTTCAAACATTCGTAAACCAGCAATTAGTTAATCTCACACACACAGACACACACACACACACACACACACACACACACACACGAAAGCGCAGAGGGTACCTATATGTATAAATAAAATATATATGAATAAATGAATGAATGAATGAAAGAATGAATAAGCATCAAACACACACACACACACACACACACACACACAGAGAGAGAGAGAGAGAGAGAGAGAGAGAGAGAGAGAGAGAGAGAGAGAGAGAGAGAGAGAGAGAGAGAGAGAGAGAGAGAGAGAGAGAGAGAGAGAGAGAGAGAGAGAGAGAGAGAGAGAGAGAGAGAGAGAGAGAGAGAGAGAGAGAGAGAGAGAGAGAGAGAGAGAGAGAGAGAGAGAGAGAGAGAGAGAGAGAGAGAGAGAGAGAGAGAGAGAGAGAGAGAGAGAGTTGTGGAATGAAGTAGGGTACGGATAAATACAAACATACGTATACATTTACCCAGCCAGATTGACACACACACACACACACACACACACACACACACACATCTTCGTGACTGAATAACGTGTCAGCCGTCCGACCAAAGGAGTCTGTGTAGACTGTAGAGGAACACACCGTCACAATCTGCATATCTTGCCTTCCGATCTAAACCAGTGAAAAATCATTTTCTTCATCCATGGCCATTGCAACACACTGACACTATGAACAGAGACACAACACAACATAACACAACACACACACACACGCAAGCACGCACGCACGCACACACACACACACACACACGTAAAGAGAACCCGTTTCTATCCGCATATGAACAGACAAGAAAACTGCCTGCAAATGAGCAATACAGGCTCACGTAACTGCGACTGAACTGCGAATCTCCAATTTCTCTGTCGCACGTCGCTAGTGAAAAGCTTACGACTAATTGTACCGGCTGTCACATTGGATTTTTTCTCTTCATATCTGTGGGTGAAGTTTTCAATGCTTATTCTGGTTGTGCACTTAATGCTTTGTAAAACGTGAATGCTGCGCATTGCGTAGAGCTTCTGGCAGGAAAAGTTTGACAGCTTTTTTATGAGAAACGGCATAAGGCTTCAGTGAACTTAACCGTATCAGTAGCGAGAACACGGGGCGTGGAAGCACTGGTGAACGGTGAGGCGCGATGCAGTGAAGTGTGAGTGAATGCAGTGCAAGAAAACCTCCAGGCAGACACACCAATTAGAAAAATGTTCCCAGTTAAAGCCTCACACTATTGTAGTTTCAAGTATAGGTTATTTTCTTGAATAAACCTTCATAATGCAATTCAGATAAATCTGAGAAAGAAGTGCCTCCCTAAAGGCGTGAGGCGCTGTGGTGATCATTGCCTGTGGGGAAAGAAGGAGACAACACCAAGTAATCACCACTCTGTATCAGCACAGGCACGATTCCAAAGATAACTGGATAATTTCTGTGACACTCAATCGACAATCTGAAGGGGCAGGTTATCATGATTTTTGTTTAAATTCAAAGAAACCAGAGCTGAATCAGTCTTAGTTTGAATAAATAAAATAAACAATATGAGAGAAAGAAAGGATGTTGCCTACTAAGTTATATTCTTAGTGTGTTTGACAAATAATGAGCTGAATCTCTTAAAGCTACTTAGGTCTTCTACTACAAGATTCAGATAGTGATGTATGTAAAAAAAAAAGGGAAACTGCTGCCACATAATGTTTATATACTAAAAGTCGGTGTGTTTAGTCAGTGTATTTATGAGAGCTGTGTTAGTCAGTCTCTCACGTCATCATTCTGGCACCCACCTCCCCATCACAACCAACACTGCACGAGAACTCAGCATGTCTGATGTAACATTGAACGAAGTGTGTGTGTGACCTTGTAAATGTCAGTTTGCAGGTACTGTACATACCCTACCGCTGCCACCCTCGGGGCTTCAAGGGTCGAGTGTAGCAGTGCAGCTCAAAGCAGACCTGGAGCTGGAACACCGGCGCTGCAGGGTAGCCACCAGACCGCCGTGGCACATGGAGGAAGCGTTACACCACCGTCACTCAAGATGGAACTATTACTACACACTTCCCTCCAGCAGATCGATGCATGCACACAGGAACACAGCCACAGCCACAACACGCAGTACTTGTACAACATCTTGCAACTGTATCTTTAAATCCGGTGTCACCTCGGTGCAGGGAAAGTACGCGCGAGGGACGCAGGTCAGTCTTATGTCATCATCGACCTCAAGTGTTGATAAGCCGCTGAGCTTCACAAATACACGTGTTACCTGGCAACAAGAGACCAGGCTGGACACCACATGGTACATGCGTACTCCCTACAACTACTTGACAGGAGATATAATAGGCATACTAGTTCACCATGCTAACGGATGCACTTCTATGACGAACAGTCTAATACCACCACGATATGAATCACCATACCCATCCATGAAGTAAAACAATTTATCACCTCAAAGCCGCGATGAAAAAAGAAAGAAAAAACTGCTTTCACCCCATAATTATTCTTAATAACTTATTCCACAAAATCACCCTCCAGTCCAGCAACGTGAAATTCACCAAAATTTCATGCAACCATTTTTTCACGTATAACTTATGGCCTCAGAGTAACAAGAATCAATACACTAATTACAAACCCGCCCTTTTATGGTGTTGGTCACGTTCCTTCTACAAACTTCTTTACCTTATTTGAAAAACTGCTTTATTTTCTTAGTTAATTAAGGCATCAGTTTATTTAGTTCACGGTGGTGAGGACAAGCCATGCACCGCCTCGGGTTGAAGGACAGCCAGCTCAGCCCGACAATAAACACTGATCATAGACAGCCACCACATGCAAACTTTGGAAATTATTATGCAGCTTAAATCTTCATGCTCATTAAGGCAGTGGCAGAGTATTAGCGTCTTTATAAGCAATTTACATAAAAATTACAAATCACAGGGAGCTTGAGCATTCCTATATGTAAGTCACTGACACACACACACACACACACACACACACACACACACACACACACACACACACACACACACACACAGAGTTATAAGTTGGAAGGTACTTATTCTTTCTTGCATGTAAAAGCACACACACACACACACACACACACACACACACACACACACACACACACACACACACACACACACACACACACACACAGAGTTATAAGTTGGAAGGTACTTATTCTTTCTTGCATGTAAAAGCACGCACACACACACACACACACACACACACACACACACACACACACACACACACGGCAAAGCAGTTACCGTCACATCACGGGCTCCTAGAGTGACTTAAATTCTAAGACTTCACTAAAGCGTATCTTCATTATGGAAGTCTTTTTTCTTACCTTAAAGCTGTGTGGGAGAAAAGACTGCAGAGATGATCCCTGTGCCTCTGATCCTGCTGAGCCACAGGCCCCTCAGACTGCTGGGAACTACCACCGCTGGGCTCTTGGCCGGTGCAGTAAGTAGGAATATTTGTCACAGGACATAATATAAGAAATACTTTAGGACTTTCCTACACTTATGTTCCTCAGTATTTCCATCGATTAGTAATTCAGTAAATTCCTGTCATCTTGTGTAATCTTGTGATTCTTCAACAAAATGTAATACTCTGTGTGAACTGTCATTAAGACTTAAGAGTCACGAGAAAGCACATTCCGAAACAAAGACGAGCACAGGCAGATGAACACGGCACACAAGTGTATGTATCCTAGGTGTGGCCACGACACCCGGGCAGGGCCGCTTCCTCGCCACCCTGCACGGGGCTGGCTACTGGGAAAGTGGTAGCAGAGAGAGAGAGACGGAGTGGAGAGACCAAGAGAGCGGAGCAACACACCTACACTCAACCACTGTCTAGCCAACACTGACAAACCCCGATGCCGCCACACCAGGCAGCCACCACCGCTGCCAAAGGCTGCCACTGCCGCGCTGCCTCTCGCGCCACACAGAACTGAATCCACTGTGGATGAACGTGCTGCCTTTTGCCTTCTTTAATATAGCTCCTGGTTTGAGTGAGTCTGGAGCGGCTGTGTTCAGTACCGCAGCAGCCATGCACACACAGGAAACCTTGCGCCACTATTTCAATCTGATTGATAAATTGAATATTCCCACAAAAAATATACATATCAAATTTTAAAGGTATTTTATTTCTGGAATCGGTCTGACCTCTTTTTCATGAAAGAGTAAGGAAGAGCGTCGAGAATGGCGGTGTGTCGGTGTGGTGATGCAGTGCTGTGGTGGTGAGCTGCTGTTTGTGGTGTGGTTGGTTGGTAAGTGAGGCTGTGCTTCAACACTGAAATCTCGTTTCCAGGTACAGTAATTGAAAGAATTGCTATGCATACGTGTAGATTTATGGAAAAAGTCAATATTCATCTGATGAAAAGAAAGATACCGTGTGTGTGTGTGTGTGTGTGTGTGTGTGTGTGTGTGTGTGTGTGTGTGTGTGTGTGTGTGTGTGTGTGTGTGTGTGTGTGTGTGTGTGTGTGTGTGTGTGTGTGTGTGTGTGTGTGTGTGTGTGTGTGTGTGTGTGTGTGTGTGTGTGTGTGTGAGTGTGTGTGTGTGTAAGCTAAAGACAACTACTGAGTTAACAAGCAGTGTATGGGGTAGCGGGGCTCCGCGGGAGAAGGTCAGAGAGGGGAGAGGTCTCCTTGATCTGCTTGACACGTGAATGGAGACTAGTTTTGTACTCCACACTAAGGGTGGAGGCGCTTGAGACTCACTGAATGCAAGGCTCTCAAGGCAGCAGACTGTGGCTTGTGTCAGCACAGGAGAGGCTGCTTCAACTCAGGGCAATTTGTTCACCAGCTTTATAACAAACTATACCAAATCCTCTTACTTCCCTTACTTATATTATTATACTTGTACGTTCTTTAGTACTCTCTCTCTCTCTCTCTCTCTCTCTCTCTCTCTCTCTCTCTCTCTCTCTCTCCTGTGCATTATTTTGTAACTCACTTAAGTTTCTACCTCACTTTCTCTCCTCCGTTTACTTTCTCCTTTCATCTTTTTCTAATTGCCCTCTTCCTCCTCCTTCCTTTATTCCTTTTCCATTTCTCCCTCATCCACTTTCATCTCTTCTCTGCCATCTTATACCATTTCATTTCCCCTCATTTCTTCAGTCCTTCCTCCTCGCAACTCCTTCCCTCACACTCTTTCATCGGGCGACGTTTGCGGGGATGCTCGCCGTCACTCACCGAGCTCGTTCAAGATATCCTAAGATGCCACAGCGAACTAATAATGTACGAGTATTTTGGTGTGCGGGGAAGAGCAATAATTTTCAAGGCCGTTGCAATAAATCCATTGGGTGCTGCGGTGCCAAGATGTCTTACACACTTCAACTAGTTACCCATTTATGTTCCCTTACCTTTCCGCTTCCCCCGCCCACCACACACACACACACACACACACACACACACACACACACACACACACACACACACACACACACACACACACACACACACACACACACACACACACACACACACACACACACACAGTCTCTCTCTCTCTCTCTCTCTCTCTCTCTCTACATACACCTGCGCTCGTACTCATTCACTCTCTCACTCACTTATTCCGCCTCTCAGTCATTGGGTTCACATCAGCACTCCACACACACACACACACACACACCTTACGTAATTCTCCAGCACTCTTCATCTCTACTCAGACCATACAATCCATATATTCACTCTATCTTATTGACGAACCCGAAGAAAAAGCTATATACTACACTCCCATCTATCTCATTACCTACCCCATCCACCAACCTGCTACTTTCCACCTTTCCCACCGACTCCCTCCACTATTACTCCTCTATCCACTCTCCCGCAGCGTCACATCACAGACACACACCGCACGCTCCACTATGGTCGCTGTCACGCACCTTGCTCTCTTAGTTCCTCCACCTCGTCCACCAAAGAGAAAGCCCGCAGGAGTCTACCATTTTACCCCACGCTCTTTTCCAGCACCTTGACATCTGCAGCTCCCCACGCGGACAGATTGCCTACGATTTTGTTCTAACCTTCTCCGCTTGTAACCTGGCGGCTTTGGGTTCTCCTATATTTCTTGACGTACATGGGGTCATCCTGGGTGCATACACACACACACACACACACACACACACACACACACACACACACACACACACACACACACACACACACACACACACACACACACGGAAGAGTCTTACATTCACCTAGTAAGGAAGGGAATGGTTGAAATGACTTTATCTAGACTTCAAAAAGGTCTCGACAGTGTATCATCCCGAGATTAGTTGAAAAATATAGGACGACTTGAAGAGTTCTTTATTTAATGGATGAATGACTTTCTTAGTAAGAGTAATGAGGAATATTCTACTTAGTGAAAGCTACTGTCTGGCCTTAGTTATGTCCTATAATTATATATGAGAGATTTAAGGGAAAATATTAGATCTGACAGTCACTTAAACATGTCTCCCAACGCAGTCACGAGACATAACCACAATGAAGAATACTTCCGAGAATTCTAAGAAGTCATCAATGAATTATTTAAATGGAGCAAAAAATTGGGAACGGCAATTCAGTGCAAGCAAAGGCATGTTGTGAAATTTTTTGGAAAATTGAAGGAGAATGGAATACAAGAACAGAAAATTCCGTAAA